>NC_031768.1:78920516-78990375 GCF_001522545.3 Parus major | reverse complement strand
ATTCCTATTCCTATTCCTATTCCTATTCCTATTCCTATTCCTATTCCTATTCCTATTCCTATTCCTATTCCTATTCCTATTCCTATTCCTATTCCTTTTAACTTGCATTCAGGATTACTCAAACCATCACATTCTCAGGGATGTAGATGAGGCTGAGTAGCCTGTTGTTCCCTGGATTATCATTTCTGCATTTCTTGACAATAGAAGGGACATTTACTTTCTTCCAGTCTTACACTGAAAATTCAAGAATTTAAGCTAAAATTATGTGCTTATCTGTAGTGACTAAAGTGCCAGCATGTGTTCAAAGAGAAATCCCTGGCACAGAGACAGAGTGGACAGAGACACCACTACAGTCTCAAGCCATCTGCAGTAATTGTGTGTCAAGGTCCCATTACTATTACTGCTCATCATAAAACATATGGTGTGATAAAGTCAGGGCAGGGAGATTAAAGTTCAACAGAAGAGGTCTGCAAGGTTAATGCATGAAGCCAAAAACTGGCATGTCACCCAGTTCTGCTAATTACTAACCCTGTTAAGATGCTTAACTAAGACTCAATGGAAATGCAAAGCAAATGGAGGCCTAGCTTTCATTATCTGTTTTAACTGAAAACAAACAAAAACTACACAGACCAATTCTGATTCAAAGCTCATGACTGTCACTGATGCTTTCACAGGGAAATCTCTCTGAACCTGTAAGAGGAATTTTAATATTGCTATCCTCTCTTTAATGTTGTTTGTTCTCTTAGCTTCTTTCATTTGTCCAGCATAAAATTTAGTCCCTGAATCAATAACTTACTCCTGCAATCATGAAAATCTTCATTTATAGCCCAAATGCACCCTTAATTATGTTAATTAATTAATTATTTTTTGCAGCTATTACAGTAATGGCAATTTAGAAAAAAACCTTGTTGAAATATTTCTGGGCATATAAAGCAATTCCAGAAGAACAGAGAACATTCCTCTGGGAATGTTAAACTATACAAATTGCAAACATTTTCAGGGTTAACACCATAAACAATCCTCTCACTCTTAACCTGATTTGCACAGATTTAAACAAATTTATACAAAAACCTATGAATTTCAAATCTGCTGAATATCTGTTTTCCCTATTTATATCCAGTGCTAATCCTCTGAAAAAGTCTTTTTATAGTAAGTCCTTTAAATCAGAAGGAAGAAGTGGAATATATCTCTCCAAACATGTGAAGGCAAATATAGCTGACAATGTAAAACAATTTAGTAACATGTCGTTTAACACCATCAGGAAATTAAACTCCAAATAAAGCACTCCCCTTCCCCCTGCCTGTTATGGTAGGAGAGATACAAGGTGGAGACTATGGGTTGAAATAACAATTTACTGAAGGCAGAAAGCAATGGAAAAAGAAACACACAGTAATAGCAGCAATCTTAAAAAACAAAAGTATACAAAAAGAGAAGGTGCTTTACACACTGAAGGTGTTCACTACATAAACTTAATTCCGCATGGCTGCCAGGACAAAGATGGCTGCTGTTTCTGCAAACAGCTTTCACCCTCCCCAGGCCCAAGGCACTGGAAAACAATTATGGACAAATCCCCAAAAGGTAGATCCTCTGCATTGCACTGCACTGCTGCTTCAGATGCTGGACTCATGCAGCTCATGGATTCCATGCAGCTGCTACAAGCTCTGCTGCTTCTGGCTGCTCCACCCTGCTCCACCCAGCTCTACTCAGGTTCCTTCAGCTCAGTTTCTTTTGGCTCTGCTCTGCTTGGTTCAGCTTGGCTCCTTTTGGCTCACATTGGACTTGGCTGGGCTCAGGCTTGTTTCCACACATGCGGGCACTTCCCACAGTGGTGCTGCATTTCACACCACATCTTGGCCATTACTGAGAGGACCAGGCAGGGGAACAGCAGAGGTGGCAGAGGATGCAGTTCACAAGGCTGATCCCAACAACCTTCCCACACCTGGAGAGAGAGAGGCAAAATTGTCCACTTCCAGGATGTGCTCACCTTTTCATCCCCCTGGGAGCATGCTGCCAGCAAAGATGTGGGTGGTATAGAGCAGTAACTTGAGCACGCTCAAACGGGTCTCAGTGCCACTGCATCTCTGCAAACAGGGTACACATGAAGGGTACTCAGGTATCAAACACTTCTGCATAGTGCTGGCACAAATGACACAGGAGATAGGAGACACCTGTGCCCTACTGGACTGACAGTGCAAGGCAAAGAATACACTTGTTCTTCTCAAATGTCAGTAGGGCTATGGGTGAGTTCAGCCCCAGTTGTCCAGATATAAAAAGAAAATGTTCTTGACACTGTCAGTAGATTGTCAATGCTCTTCTATGCTGCAGACACAGTCCACTCCAGAGGACAATTCATCTTGTTCTGTAACAGAGCTAAAAGAGGTAGAAAGAACCACAGTGTAAGGAATTTCTTTAGAAAATTGGACCACTAGACTGCATAATTACTGTTCAGCCAACTAAATATGCTGACATTAATGCCACTTAGGACTTGATTCAGTTTCCCTAAGAAAAGTTTTTTTTTACTGCTTGAATAACCCCAAGGAATCTTGCGTTGTTCTCCACCTGTTTCTTCAGACATGATCAGGCCTCATCTTCCATTTGCATGCAGCAGTCTGGTATGTCTCAGATTCTCACAAATGTTGTGTTCAAGCAATCAAAGCTGGCCAGTGTTTAGTAGTGTAATGGAAAAACAATGCTCACCATCAGTGTATACAGAATTATTCACCCAAGCACCTGAAGTCAGCATGATAAATGGAGACAGACTATATTGCAGAACTTTGAAAGGGTCTATGCCCTGGGGCTCCCAGGTCTAATCATCTCTCACAGATCAGAAAATTATACATTAAATATTGAGTGCTATCCAAGGAGTCAGAAATCTAAGCAGACCCAGAATTCAAAAGTCATGACTTCCAAACTGGTTAAAATATACATCATTATTTGGCATGGATCAGGAGCACTACTCATTAAAGATGTATGCGAAGAAGTTTTCTATTGATTTCAGCTATTGGTCTGACTCAATATGAGCTGTTCCTTCAAATATAAATACCTGTGTTGTACCTTCAGAAGTCCATGAGGCAGCCTAGGAAATATTCCATGCTTTGTGATGATTGCTCTTTTTGTTGTTTTCCTCTTGTTTTGGAGATCAATATTAGAGATTTGCTCTTATAAGAGTTAAGAGCCTGTTCTTGATTGAATTATTGCCATAATAATCTACCCCCTTGAGCTATTATAAAAACTGACTTCATGTTGTTGTCCTAATGACATTTGAATATGATGCAGCTGTCTGAATCATATTGCTATAACTACCTTTTGATAGCCAGAAAAAAACATTCTAATCATTTCTCTACTATTCCAAATACTGTGATGAAAAAGACACCTCTGAAAAAAAACCCACACAAAACATCCAAATCAAAAAAAGGAACAAAGATGCACAGAAAATTGAGGCTTCTGAAAACTTTTTTTTCTTAAAAAAAAGTGAATTGCAGTATCCTTTCAACATTTTTTTTTTTGTTTTTCTTTCTTGAGAAAGCTTTTGAATGCAGTGGGATGGCATTGTTCAAAAATTTTCTTCTTCTAACCAAATCCAATTCCAGGTCATTAGAGAGGAAAATCACTACTAGCATCCAAGTTATGATGGGAACATGCATTCCTAAATTAATATAAAATAAGCCTTTACTAAGACAAACAACTTGAAGAGACTTGTATCCAACTACTTCTGACTAGGAAAAATAAGCCAAATTGTAAACAAGTGTATCTACCTTGCACATGCTGAGCTGAGACGAGTTTTCTGGAGATACCTGCACTTGCCCCTGAGGACAGTATCAGACATCTTCATGACTAGAGTGAAAGTTGTGCACACAAATAACCCAGGCATCCAATCAGACTGCTGTCATAGCTCACACCCCTGAAATGGTTTGTCTCTGTGTTTTTAGCCTATTCAAAAGAAATCACACATTACATTATGATCCAGGAGGCTGGCAGGCTGTCAGCACTCCACAGAAATCCCATGTGGACAGGATGAGAGTGGCAGGTGTAATGCACCATCTGCACAACCATCTGGAGATCACCCTTCCTCAGAGTGCAGGAGTAACACCACGGCCTCATTCTTCTACAACTAGCATGTAAGGAAATTTCATAGACTCATAGGATCCTAGACCAGTTTGGGTTGGCACCTTAAAGATCATCTAGTTCCACCCCCTCTTTTGTGGGCAGGGACACCTTGCACTAGACCATGTTGCTCAAAGCCCCGCCCAACCCAGCCTTGAACGCTTCCAGGGATGGGGCATACTCAGCTTCTCTGAGAAACCTGTTCAAGTGCCTCACCACCCTCTGAGTAAAGAATATCTTCCTCATGGCTGATATAAATATGTTGTCTTTCAGCTTAAAGACGTTCCTCCTTGTCCTGTCACTACATGCTGTGGGAATGAGGCCTACAGATAAGGAGACATGATGTGAGATATGTGATGGAGAGATTTACATTAAATATGGTGTGCTTCGGGGCTGATAGGTTATGAGTTTCTGCTCCATCCTCCTGCAAGACCTACAGTCTTCATAATAATCTCTCCCTTTGTAATTCTCAATATCTCTAATTTACATATAAAGTGACTACAGCAAGGTTATTTGACTATAGTCTTGCCTCTACTTCTCCCAAAAGTATAAATTGGCATTTGAAATCCTACATGGCAGAGGATGAGAATACATCCTTGCAGACAAGTTGATGGGCTTGCTTCTCTCTCTTCCCTAAAGAAAGGATGTCTCTTTGGTAAGATTTATGTTTCCAACTCCATCAGAGTGTACCTGGAAATACTCATACACAGCACTAAACATTCACATTTCTTAGGTCTAATGTATTTATCACTGGAAATCTCACAAAAATCTGTAGCCTCTATATTCTTCAATACACCAGAGTGTCAATTTGTCATCACAAAAGTTCTTAATAAACTCTCTCCTACTTACAGTGGCAAATCAGTAAATCACACTATTTATGAATCTGGGATCCTGAATGTGGCCAGAATTATAGTGTAACCACACTATTGATACATCTGATATCTTACTAAATGTGACCAAACTTCTAGTTATATAACTATATACTAAGTTATAATTATAACCAAACTGGTTATAATCAGAAATTAAACTAAGCTGCACCCAGCCCCTTTGCTCTTTGAGGACAAGCTAGAAAGCAATGGGATTTATTTTCTGCCAAATTTCTATATTTTTAATGCAACACATGCCCTGGTAAAAAGTCCCTCTCTAGCTTCCTTGCAACATCCAATAGGCCCTGGAAGGCTGCTGTAAGCTCTCCCCAGAGCCTTTTCTCCTCCAGACTGAGCAACACAAGCTCTCCCAGCCTCCTTCATAGAACAGGCGCTCCAGCCCTCTGATCACCCTGGTTGCCTTTCTCTGGACTCACACTAATAAGTCCACGTAGTTCTTATATCAGGGGCTGCAGAGCTGAGCATATAGCACTTCAGGTGGAGTCTCATCCAGAGTGGAGTGGCATGGGGAGAATCTCCTTCCTTGGCCAATTCCCCTTTTGATGCAGACTAAGACACAGTTGGGTTTGTGGGCTGCAAGTGCACATTTCTGAGTCTTGTTGAGCTTCTTGTCAGCCAACAGCTCCAAGTCATCCTCAGAACTGCTCTCAAGCCATTCTCTGCACAGCCTGTATTTTTGCTTGGGATTGCTCTAACCCACATACATAACCTTGAACTTGGTCTTTTAGAACTTCATGAGTTTTGTACAGGCCCTCCTCTGAAACCTATCCAGGTCCCCCTGGATGATATCCCCTCTCTCCAACATCTCAACCTGACCACACGGCTTGGTGGTACTGGAAAACTG
The DNA here is from genome assembly GCF_001522545.3 of Parus major. Lineage (NCBI taxonomy): Eukaryota > Metazoa > Chordata > Aves > Passeriformes > Paridae > Parus > Parus major. The sequence continues at coordinate 78,984,540 of NC_031768.1, read as the reverse complement.
GATGAGAGTGCATTGATCCCACTGACCATGTTGCCAAGAAGAGTTTAAAAAGTGCCAGTCCCAATACTGACCCCTAAGGAAGGCCACTTGTCACTGGTCTCTACTTGGATATTGACCACAATTCTGGAATGTGACCATCCTGCCAATTCATTATCCACTGCATGGCCCATCCATCAAAGCCATCCCTCTTCATTTAGAGAGAAGGATGTGATGAAGGACAGTGTCAAAACTTCAAACCCTTTATCAGACTCACTGTCCACCTCCCCCCCATTAAAATATCATTAATGGAAGCAGAATCAAGGTTCTGATATAGGCTAGAGAGGAAGATGCTTAGCACTTGGCTGATTTTTCACTTTTTCCTGCTAAAGGCTATGATATAGCAGCAAAGAAATAAAAGCTAGCTGACAAAATTTATTTATCAAGCCTATTAATAAATATGTAGTAGAACCAGGCAAGGTGTCTGGAAAATATATCTACAATGTAAACCATATATACATAGCAGTCTAGAAATCCTTTTTCTGTGAAAGCAGTTTCCAGAATAGCATCCTTCATTGGAGCCAAAATAGCCCCAAACTTCTTAGTATCTATTCTGGTCTATATTTGATGGATAATAATTAATATGTGATACAGTGATAATAAAAGACATAGTGATAATAAAAACAAGGAAACACTAACAGAAAATAACTCTGATGCTCAAACAAGAATAGCAATATTTTAGGAACATGGTTCTATTTCCTGTCTATAATAAAGTCCAATTTAGGATTTCTTTCTTCTGTATTCAGATCTTTTTTTAAAATTTCTCTGTGATACCAATAGAGGAAGAAAATGTAATTTAAAAAAATCTTGCATAAAAAACCAATAAAAATAGTAAAAAATCCAAAGGTTCTGATGCCATTTGTTTTCCATGTCACATGCTATGAAGTCACCTTATGGCAGTGATGCTGCCTTTATAGCACAAATGTGCACAGTGTTCCTGGTTATGCCAGTAGAATCTAGGTAACTTTAAGCATTCAACAGACCAGTCAATAAATATTTTAATATAACCAGGAAAGAACACCTTCAAAGCAATCTGTATCTAGAGTATCATATTTCCATAAATACCTTTACCCTGAAGATAATTCCCAGAATGTATCTTTAATCAGATCCAAAAAACTACCAAAATATCTACCTTTCCTTTATTCTGGAAGGTGCATCCCAAAGGGCATTCCAGACACTCACTAAAAAATAAAGTTATAGGCATGTTTAAATCAAAAAATTTGGCTTCAAGTTAAAGCAAGCACTTCTACTTCCTCTTTGTTCCTCAAGAGAGAGTCTCATTTTCATATTACTGTTCATCCCACCTCTCAGAAGTCATCTGTCACAGGATGACTTGTTTTCAGGAAAGGTTCCCTCATTGCAACCACAATGACTTCAAAGGAATAGATAACCAGTTAAGGTCAGGTGCCTTATTTGTGAATGAACCAAGCTCAGTGACATGATTCCCTATTTATTAGTCAAAATAGTTCTTTCTAGGGAACTCAGTAATTACTTTCAAGTTTCCTCTTTTTTAAGTATAGAGGGAGAAGTAATTCTTCACCCATCAAATATGTATATGTCAGACAGTAAACACATAATTGATGCAATCTTCCCCCTCCAGGTTGATATTCAAAACCATCCTCAATTTTCTGAACCACTTAGTTACATCAAATAGCTTTTCAGATCTCTTTATACTCACCACAGTTCATCCAGAATTACTTCTGCACATGGGACCAGTCTCACAATTTTAGAGAATATTGAGTATTCCTTTATTAACCTAGAATATTCTTTTCTCCCTTAGTTAGCTGCTCCACTGTTTCACAAAGTATTTAAAACCTGAAACTATGGAACTTAATTCCCCATGTAAAGGCACTTTATTGATCATAAAGACCTTGGCAAGTGACAACTACAAAATCCTTCTTTCCTGTGCTAATCCATATTGCCAAATCTGAATGCTGGATGCTTTATTTCACATTTTGCTACATGGGCAAAAAATAAAAGACTTTTTTTGCCATTACAACTGCAACTACATTAAGGGGTTTTGTGCCCTTGCCAAAGATCACACCTCATCACATCGCTATTTCCAATAGCTATACAAGTAGGAGGTTGCAATGTAGGCACATACATGAAGAAGCAAAGGATAAAGGACAAATATTTTACTAAAGGACCTAATGTTAAGATGGTGAGCATCTTAGTTCCCATTAATAAAGAGACCTGTCAAATTAATACAATGCATAGTTTTCAGCAAAATGTATTCCCTTAACTTAAGCATGTGGTTAAATCCCACTGAAGACAGTAAGAGTTAAAAAGGTACTTAAAAAAATTATTGTAGGAAGACTGGATCACTCATGTACTTTAAGGCTTTATTGTATCAGAACTTTTGACCACCATAGAACTCCCATTTTCATCTATCATTTCATCTAACATGAAAACTGTCTGGCTAAATATCCACACAGGGTAACACAGCATATTAATACTTCATCCAGAGGTTAGAGTACCCTAATTTTGTTTCAATCAGTACACTCCTTGTACTGATTTCAAAAGTTCTATCACAACTGCTTGTGATACTGACTCCAGGAAATTAAAACCTACCCATTTCCTGTCTGGTTAGATGAAAACCATCACATAGACGCACACACACACTAATTGGTTTATCCATATGCAAATGTTACAATTAGGGATTACGGCTCTGGAAAGTTAACATCTTAATCAGTGTATCAGAAGGCTAAAGACATCTCCCATCAGTTTTCTCAAAAAGGCATTTTGAGGCTATTATAATTTTATTACCAGACTGATAAATAAACTTTATCCTCTGAGCTCATATGAAATTTTAAGAGGGGGGAAGTACAGGAGCAGGAGAATGAATATAATTTTTTAATACACAGGAGGAAAAAGGGACTGTGCCGTGGCTCTCCTTGAAATAAATTGTATTTGTTCTTTTTCCCACTTTTAGCATTTCCAGGTGCCCGTCTGTTTTTAACATCTTCTTCAGCCTCAATAAATTTTTTGAAACAAGGCTCTGTCATACATTCAGTGAGTCACAGATGAAAAATAAAAGTAATCCCTCAGTGGGATAAATACACTCGAACTGGAGAACAGTTGGAAAAAATGTATTGTTTTTTAAAATTGATGGTGATACACTTTAACAGTTTTTTTCCAAACTTGTTTTGTTTTGAAACTGACAGAGAATGTTCACTGAATGCTTTATAAGCAAAACCATTTTTTCCTAAGGCTATACAAACAGTACTTTATAAGAGATACCACTTCCTAACACTGATTAAAAGAATTTGTGAACTCAGGGGAGACATTAGTTGAGATCAAACTCTCAGGCCACATTTACACCTTAGGAAGTATAAATTATTTGTTGTGCTGATTGCCTGAGTCACCTCCCAACCAGGAAAGACACGCAAGGTCAGACAGAAATTGTGTTATCTGTTTATGGAGGCAAACACAGGGCTCAGGCATGAACATCTACTGTACACGCCGTTTTTTTTCCTGTTCATGTCAATTCCTTGCAGTCCATCAGAATATCTGAATCAACCTCTCTTCATATGAACTCCCACTAATTTATTTTTATTTGTATTTATCGGAATTTGAGAAGATAGCATGTGAGCCACACTGATAGCCATGACCATTTCATCTTTGAAAACCTGGTATAGAACTATTTGGACTGAAGAAAGTCAATGAAAGAACAGGCTTGAGAATTTGAGGAGAATGTTGAGGAACCCCTTCAAACATGTCAAGTGAGGCTGGACCTTGTCACACAGCACAGTCCCTCTGAAAACCCAGGATGGGATGGTTATTTGTTCAATACTCTGGTTAGTTTCAGTGGAAAATCTGTTTCAGCAGTTTGGTAGCATTTTGTCACAGCTTAACCCCAGCTGGCAACAAAGCCCTACAAAGCCACTCACTCACTTCTCCCCTGCCCATCCCAGTGGAATAAGGGAGAGGTTTGAAAGGTTAAAATGAGCAAATTCATTGGATTAAGATGAAAACCGTTTAACAGATAAAGCAAAAGCCACACACAAAAGCAGAGCAGAATAAAGAATTAATTTCCTGTGGGCAGGCAGATCTTCAGAGTTTTCTAGGACAACAGGGCTTCAGTGACCTAGGAAGAGAAAAACCATCACTCTGAATGTCCCCTTTCATTCTTCTTCTCCCCACTTTATGTACTGAGCATGATGCCATATGGTATGAAAAATCCCTTGGATCAGTTGGAGTCAGCTGTCCCAGTTGTGTCCCCTCCCAATTCCTTGTGCACTCCCACCCTCCTTGCTGGGGTGGGGTGAGGAGCAGAAAAGGCCCTGGCTCTATGTAAGTCCTACTAAGCAGAAAGTAAAGCATCCCTGTGTTATCAACACTGTCTCCAAGTGCAAAACCCAGACCTGCACCAGCTACTATTATGGACATTGACACTACCCCAGCCAAAACCAGCACAGGTCAACTCTCAGTACTGGATTTAATCAGTAATACTGTATTGTCAAACCAGAGATGGTCTGATGATTTTTATTGCAGGCTTGAGCCTGTGGAAACCTGACACGAGTCTCTCTTTTTCTCCTATACTTCTGCTGTCTCATGCCATTGTTTGCAGATAGTTTTTTTAGCATATTATCCATAGGTAAAAGTAAACTTTTTCATACCCGCTCTTCTGTTTTATTCAATGTAAAAACTAGGCCCTATTCTTTGTTTCATCCAGCAGTGCCCCCCCCACATATTTAGCTGCTCCAGTACTTTCTACACCTACTCTAGAATTGCAATATTACATCAGTTTACTTTCCATTATTTTTTTCCTAATCTAGGAAAAAATATTTTTAAATACCATTATTTTAGAAAGAGTAATTTCTTTAAGTTCTCAATACACCTCAACAGACCTTTAAGGGATCACTTTCCAAAACACGTGAAGTAACACAGTCAGTAGTGACATATACACTATGTGAAAGCACAGAATGTTCCATTGTGTGGCATTGCCAAGACAGAGTTGAAAAACAGTGGATTTGAAACAAAAAGTATTACAATGTGTTTTTAAAGTAATTCAGTATAAAATAAGGGGTAGATTGTCATAACTGTACTCCCAACAAGGATTGAATAAATGAAAATTCAACAGGATGATTATTTTTAAAATTGATATTATAATAAGAATGTTTTGTATCTTTCATAAAAATATTGTAACCTATTAAGAAACTCCCAGTCACTCTAGATGTCTTCTTGTCTCTCTCTTCAACTGTGCAATGTTATTACTGCATAATAAACCCATTCCATCTGGAAGTCCTAATGTACATATCTCTCCTTAATGAGGCCAGCTCTGAAAATTCAGCTTCAATGGATCAGATACATTTATTTACTTTTTGCAGATGCTAAAGAGGTTTTGGCAGAAACCTTTTGCTCAAGTGCAGCCAAATTGACATTCATTGGTATTTCTGACCTAGATTTGAACCAAGGCTGAGAAGATACTTGAATTCTCACCTTGGAAGCAATTAATCTCATATAATTCTAAAGACAAGATTTAACAGTGGGTATACACAGTTGACTTCAGATGTCTACATCATTTTATTCTACATGTAAGCTCCAACTGCCATCAATATAAACACCTGCATTTGATCAGTTGGATCAATCACTTTCTAGACTCCATTGATTGTATTGATGAGAGATGCTAAACAACTGCGTAAACATATGTTTGTAGCACTACTTAACTCTCCACAGAGACTGACCAACATCTGTACAATGATGGCAGCTGTGACACAAGATCTATGGAAGCCACCTGTCACTGTAGAGTAAAATACAGGGGCCATCTGATACCCTTAGATATCATATGCCTATGTGCAGACAACTGATAATTCCATTAACCATACCCACTGGAGAGTTTAGACAAGTGTATGTCCAAACATGGAACATTTAGGTTTAGGTTTTTTAATCTCCTTCTGAAACTTTTTTGCCTCCAACTCAGAATGAGATGTCCAGAACTGGTGTCTTGCATTGCTCACATTGCTACCCATCATGATACAGAGGTAGGAGTGCTGAGGCTGAGGTCAGGTTATCACTAAGTCAGGGTTTGCAGTAGGCATTCAAGCTCACTTTTGCAAAATACCAGCAACATATCCTGACTTTCTCTGGATCTTCTTATTCTGGTCTCAGTATTGGATTGCTCAGTGTCATTCTGGTCATAGCAGAGCATAAGAAAAACTACATGTGGTTTTAGACTTCTCTCCAGCACAGGCAAAATTTAACTTTGTGGCCTTAAGGATAAAGACAAAGTAGTTAATATGCATCTCTTTCTGCTTCCCGCCCCTCCTACTTCACTACTGGAATGGTCCTCCAACAATAGGAAGAGCAAGCCCAAGAAGGCACTGGTGTACTGGGTACACAGGTGGCAGAGCAGCAACCACCTTTTATCTCAGCTAGGAGGCTTGGTTGGTATTTCAGCCTTCAGAGGCCATGTCATGTGGAGGTACCACCAATTTAACTGCTACACATTATCTTCTTCCCTAAAAAAATTATTAAACTATCTACACTAAAATCTGGAAGAGTGGCAAGCATTTCACTGTGCAGAAGTACCACTGCTCACTCCTCTAAATCTTCCTTGTGAATCTCTTTATAGCACTCTAAAAGTGATGTTTTCTCTCTCTTTAAAAAACCTCTTTTTTTGGCATATATTTTGCAAAAATATTAGCTAACGATGGGAGGGGGTGGTCTCTATTCAAATTCCAACCCTTTTATTGAAATATGAATAACTTGTGTCACTGTTTAACTCTTGTCTCTTTACTCAGTAATGTTTTCAGAGAACATGAGTTCTTCGGAAGCAGTTTCTCACTTTGAACTCAAGCATTATTCTTTGTCATATTAAACATTTCTGAAATGGTGCTTAATACTCCAACTCTTATTAAAATGTGCAGCATGTTTTCTGCAGACAGATCACACAAGCTTAGGAGCTCCTCAGCATCTGGAGCTAATCTTGCAGATATCTGATGTCTGGAGTCTGTCTGAAGCATGGACACAGAATCATGTTCCCTGATGCAGAACCTGTTTGACCCTTTTGATTGTCTGCTCTTTATCCTCAGTCTTCAGCACAGTGCTTTAAACACAACAGGTGCACTACAGCTCTTATAAAACAAACCTGAGCTTCAATCTAAGGGAAAGGAAAAACTCTAAGGATAGCAAGTCTGGGCATTATGTGCTTTGTCCTGGGAAGTGATTTTAGCACATGTTATATCAATTCAATATTGAGTATGAACCACCAAGGAACTATGAAAATCCCAACTGTATTAAAGTGGAAGCACTATGCAGGGACCAGATATGGTATTGGTCTGTCAAAGATTTGCATGGGACTGTAGTATATCGAAATTCAATGAGTTGTTCTCCCAAGGTGTTGTCTGACAAATGCTGTTGATGTTCTGAAAACTTGCTACATTCATAACATTTTTTTGTCACTATTGCTTGCATTGCAGGTGTACCTAGAAGGCTCTGTGAGTTTTATCTCTGTATTAGTTGTACATCAGAATCAGTCCTTCAGAACAATCCATTCTGCCACTTCAAGAACTGCTCAGTTTTAGTTTAAAAGTTCTTCCCTTTTAAGATAAAAGATTGCTTTCAGCATTTATCTCAGTATAGCCTTCAGCATTCATCTCAGTATTGCTTTGAGAATGGCCTACTGTGACTTTTCAAATCCCAACCTTTGATTATTTTACTGTATGTTTTTTATTTATAAGATACTGATGCAAAGAAATAATGTTGAACAACAACCCTTTGTACTATTGAAATATGAGCACAAAGATACTCACTGACCTGAGGAATTTGAATTTCCAATATAAAAGACAAGAGAGGAGGTGGATACAAGTAGACTGGCAGGGCTGATGACTGAGCAGGTACTTCTTATTTACCTGTTCAAGTCCTTACTAAACAACACTGCAATTCTTCCAAATAAAAGGCTTATAGCATCTTTGCTTAATGCTACTTTAATTCATTCTCATAATTTTAAACTGTGATCAATAAATATTTCTACTGTTTCCTTTAGGATATTTTAGGATTCTGAAAAACTTATTTCTTTCTCCTGTTCTTTTTACAACCTTTTGTAACAGACTACTCACATGAGTCTGTTTTATTACCATGTTTATTAGATACCTAATGTTTATGAAAAAAAAGGTTTTTCTCTGAAAGGCCAATCTTCCTCACTATCTCATTTCATTGATTTGCATAGCAAGGTTTTGATAGTACAGGGGTTGTGGGGGAGGAGACTTCTGTGGGAAGCTGCTGGAAGCTTTCCACATCAACAGATCAAATGTCAGCCAGCTCCAAGATGGACTCACTGCTAGACAAGTCCAAGCCCATCAGTGATGTGGTGGTGCCTCCAGGATAAAGTACATAAGAAGGGTAAAAAAGAACTTGCACAACTGCAGCCAGCCTGTATATGTGAGGGGAACAGCCCTGCAGACCCAAGGTCAGTGCAGAAGGAGGGGCAGGAGGTGCTCCAGGCACCAGAGCAGAGATTCCCCTGCAGCCCCTGATGCAGCCCATGGTGAGGCAGCTGTGCCCCTGCAGCCCATGGAGGTACAGGGTGGAGCAGAGATCCACCTGCAGCCCCTGGAGGGACCCAGCCAGAGCAGGGGGATGTCTGAAGGAGGCTGTGACTGCATTGAAAACCCACTCTGGAGCAGGCTTCTGGCATCTGCGGCACCATGGAGAGAGGAGCGCGTGCTAGAGCAGTTTTGCTGGCAAGACTTTGAAGCCCTCAGGGACTCATGCTGTAGCAGCTCATTCCTGAAGGACAGCAGCCTGTGAGAGGGTCCCATGCTGGAGCAGTTTATGAAGAATTGCAGCCCATGAGAAGGACTCAGATTGGAAAAGTTAGTGGAGGACTGTTTACTGTGGGAAGGACCCAGCTGGAGCAAGGGAAGAGTATGAGAAATCATCCGTCTGTGGAAGGAGCAACAGACATGTGATGACCTGGCCACAGCCCCCACTCCCTGTCCCCCTGCACCCTGGGAAGTTAACCCAGAAAAGAAAGAGGGGAGGGGGCTTTGTGGGGGCAAAAGTGTTTTAAGGTTGGGGTTTTTTTCTCATTACCATATTCTGATTTGAATGGTAATCAATTAATTTTCCCCAAACAAACTGAGTTTGTTTTGTCCATGATGGTAATTGGCAAGTGATCTCTCCCTGTCCTTAGCTCAACCCATAAGCCTTTCATTTTCTTTTCTCTCCTTTGTCCAGTTAAGGAGAAGAATGATAGAGTAGCTTTGGTGGGCATCTGGCATTCACCCAGGGCCATCTAACCACATAACTAAGTCAGAAGCGCCCTTCATGCATAAAAAGTTAACCAAAGTTGGGTTTTTTTGTTTGTTTACATTACTACACTTTCTACTGATTTTTTTTCACTATGGTTATTTCATGGTCTAGTTGCTTGTTCCTCTTATAGGATAGTCTAGTTCATAACCATGTTTATTTTCTGAACAAACTTCCACCTTTTAACAGCTGCCATCTATTCATTCCCAAGACTGAACAGTTAAACTGTGCAGCATTGTGTTGCACATAATAAGGGTAACAAGGACTTGAGTGACATGTTTCTAAAAACAAACAAGCAAACAACCCTCTGAATCACTAATAAAAACTTCATTATACACAATACAAAATTGACTTATTTTCTCTTAGTACTGAGAAACAATCACCTTATGTGAATTTTCCTTTTTCTTCTTCCCTCCAGTTGAAAAAAGAAAATAAAGAGAGCAGAGGAAACAAAGTCCAATCCTTTAATTAGGGAACCAGCATCTCTGAATAACATCCAGAATTATGCAATAATATTCTGCTAAAAGAAAGAAAAAAATTACAAAGTTCATTTTTAGCTTTTCTTCATGTACTTTTTTAGTGCTTGAGGAGAACATGACATGCATGTGGAGCCCAGAGGAGACACATGGACAAGTGGTATGTAACAACCTCTTAAAAGCAGAACCATAATCTGTCTGCCCTGTAGGACTTAGACAAAAACTGTGTGGGCCTGAGCCAGTCCATGGCTGCTGACATGCAGCATAGGTTTTACTCCTTGTGCCTTTCTTATTTAGCTTAATGGAGATTAGCAATGGCATTTCCAGTTCTTAGAGCTCCCTCCTCTCTCAACAGACAAAAACTCAATATATGGCCAAAATCCCAAACAAGATGATTTTAATGATCTGTTCTTGTAATGATCTCTTCCTGATACTTTTGTAATGATCACTTTATCCATCAAGATGAAAAATCAGTTTGTAAGTAGAAATCTTGAATAGCTAAAAATTAGCTAGATTGCTATTTCCTACCTCTGTGGAAGTCTAAATTTTGATGGACCCTGGCAACAAAACTGTTACAAGAAGCTCCATTCACTTTAAAATATTCACAGTATTAACAATATTAAATATTAACAAAAAGTCTGTATATTTACTTTCTTTTTTAGTAACACGTCTTAAGGATAAAATACCAGCAGTCCCACTGATTACATTCATAGCACAATTTTATCAATGTCCAAGTCATACACATCTCTTTTAGCAAGGGATCCAGAATAAAACTGATATAACAGTCCGTTATATCCTTTAGAGAATTCAAAATTACTTCACATTTTCTGTCTCATTTCATTTCTACCTCTATTTCCATATAAGTAAGTCGTCCACAAACCCATAGTATCATGCTCTCCTAGAGTGCATGCCTGCACTGTATGATATAATTGTTATATCAATTCTCCAAGGCTCCTAGTATTTGCATATGCAAACTGCAGTCATGGTGATATTTTTTGTTGATGGACATAATCCTGCTGTTAATATCCACAGAAGTCTTGATATGTATCTGTTGTTTTATCTATTGCCTCCAGTATACCATAAGTCTCCAGCCATATTCATTAGATTCAATTAGTGACATTCTGCCCTGTGACAATCTGTCAATAGAAAATAGGCACAGTAATGCTCAGAAAATTATCAAAATAAACACATTATAAAAAGCATTAGATGACTGAAACCACCGTAGACTAAAATTCATCAGTGTCCATGTAATTTACAGATCATTCTATGAAATTCAATAGAAATAAATAAGCATAGATAAATATATAAAATTTAAATAAATAAAACATAAAAAATAATAAAGAGAAAATATGAAAGAAATGTGGCAGGCCCTAGCACTGGCATTTACTCTGTTACTCTACTTTAAAACTGGAGTGCTGACTCTTAAAATTATGTTGGATATGTTTCAGTTTATTTCCTTTTGAAAATACAATGTTAATAATTTTTCTAGTGTTTATTTATTTATATTTAGCATTTCTTGATGATTTCAGAATTTTTATCTTTTCCCATCTCTATGCCTTTCAATATTTCCATTCTTCTAATTTTAACTGATCTACATTTGCCATTGCAACTTCTCTGTCCAAATTTCTCATCCTGTGACCAATTTTAAAGAGTGAACTTTTATCATTATCAATTACTTGGGTTAAAATTATGTTAAGGAATGGTGGAATATTTCTGCCCTTGTCCTGGTTTCTTTCAAACTATTTTTCTAACTATTAATTTTAATTTTAGTATTGTTTTCTGTCATACTTGGAGTTCCTATAAGTATGATGATGTCTATTCATTTAATAAGCATGATCTTGATTTGGTTATGTAGTTTATGTCATTAAAATTCATAGTGAAGGGAACTGGCCTTCCAGATGGATGGGAAACAAGTGATAAGTTTACCTGGTTATGTGCCACTCTACACTCTTCCCCACTGTAATTTTACTTTTGATAGGTCTTCCCACTTTGCTTTCAGGAATGCAGTGCAAGGCAATATAAAATGCCTGAGTGAAAATGAAATATTATTGTTTCTTCTTTGCCTATATCACCAATTATTCCTTCATAAATGAAAACTATATTTATTTGAAAAGATCTCCTTGTGCTTCTGCTCTTCTTGTTACCTTCCAAATGTTCACTCTTTGTTTTAGAATTTCTCCAGGATTTGAAGTTTAGTTTTTCCTACATTTACAAAGGTATAAATTAAGAGTACTCCTTCCCAATCCAGCAATACCTTTTATGTCCTCCACAAGTTCTCAAAGACAACGACTACTGTATAAACTTTGGCCCATACAGAGGTCAGAATCAGAAGGCTCAGACAAGCACAAAACCTGAAAATACCAAAATATGGTCAAACAAGATCTGTTTCTGCTCAAGGCTGAGCTATTATCCATTGCTTCTAATAAGTTTTCCCATTCTCATAAGTAAGCTTTATAACAAACAGTGAAAAAAAATCCTTTACCTCTTCAGTTTGATTATACCATTTAGAGATAGCTATTCCTTTACACTGAATAAATTTCCAACACTTCTTTGAGTCTTCTATTGATAATCCAGTCAATGAATGATTTCTTCTGACCTTTAGTTTCTCTTTCTAGCTACGGTTTATCCTGTATTGTCCATGCTGATCATGTTCCTACATTCTCCTGATGATCTGTGTGTGTGTAGCAGGCTGTGCTTGTCTCTCCATTATCTACACTATTTTGAATACATAAATACATCATAATTTAGCCAAAAGTTTTTAATATCTTTTATAATCTTTATATTCACTGAAATACTGTGTGATTTCTTGATAAACTTCAACTTTTTTTTAAACTTTTATCAGATCTTCCATACAATTTATATGTATATATCAAAATCTCCTGGGTTTAGAAGTTATTAGTGCACAGAGACAGAAAGGCAGAGAGAAAGAGAACAAACTGTAGAAACCTGACTGATAGTATCTGTGAGTGATCTCTCTGCTTGCGCTGAAGCCCATTTGCAGATAAAAGTACAGTCCTAACCTACCTATCCAGCTGAGTCAAGTCTATACAGTTCCAGGGATTCCTGCTGCTGCACTAACCACTTTGGAGCTGTGGCTCCCCAAAGCACTTGGCATCAACAAATGAAAACAGCTACAGCCTGCTGAAAACAGCATGTTCAGTTTTGCATTCAGTGTGTAAACTGTAAGCTGGTTTCAACCATATTTTGTTACCCTTTGAAATGTTTCCTCAATAGTAGGTTGCACCATCTGTTGCACTGTTTGCCTGCATGTTTTGCTTGTTAAACTGCTCCCCCAGCAGCACACAAAAGAGGAACAGTGGTGATGCCTTTCAGGAAGATGTCCCTGTCCTCTGCCTATCTCCTCCCACCACAGTGTTGCAGTGCACACAACAGATGCTCCCCTAGTCCTACCTCATGCTTATTTGTTTTAGGACCTAAGCCAAAGTCCACTATAAAACCTATGGGACTTTAAAATTTGGCAATCTCATTCCTTGTGAAGCCTATAGGTTGGTTTTATGTGCTAAGGGCACAGAACCACACATGCCAAAGCAAAATATTAAGACAACTCATCTCAAGATTCACCAAGGAGTGTGAGCTCTGCTACAGCTAATCCAGAACACCCTTTTAAACATGGAAGAAATATTGATTAGAAGTCAATAAACCTGATTTTTATTGTCCATCTACTGGAAAACCATACTTAAATAGCCCTAGTATGACCTCTGTCTCCTGGTTCAGTGTTGGCATACTATCATGACAGGAAGAATACTATGTCTTGATTCATGTAAAGAAGCAGGGTCTTCCTTCAATTGCTTTCGTTCTTAGTATCTAAGCAGCAGGGAAAAAATTTAACAGCTTTTCTTTTTTCCTTCTTTACTGCTGTGTTTATTAAACCTGAGCAAATAACATACAATGACTTTGCATGAAATATTCTCTGAAACATGTTGACAAAGCCTTGCACTATTCTATATCATCCCAAATTATCCTCTTCATTAACTGTATGAATGATGGGATGAAGGGGAAACCCAGTGAATAATGCATAGAAATAAGACTACAGAACGCTTTGAGTAAATTATGCAATCCAAATATATTCAGCCAGTTCTGCTCTGAATAACATGACACAGTTTTCTTGTGACTTTAAGTCACCTCAGCAACAGGGACCAATGAGGAGCTGAGCTCACTGAATGGGAAATGTTTTTCAGGATGAAAATCTGCCTTGAGCTGTCAGGGTCTCTGTCCCAACTCATATCAAGGAACTTCATCCTGCAGGAATACAATACCTCAGTATCATTTACAGAGAAATGAACACTTTTCTTCTGCTCAAAGGTCATACCCATCACACATGGCCATAGGATTGGTGTGATACATTAATATGATTCTCTGATTTCTCCCTACAGCTGCTATTTTAGAGAAGTATTAACAGATCCTTGCTTTTCCTTGGGTTCCCATACAAAAGATTGTCATATAGACAAACAAATATTTACCTACTACCCAGTCTTGACAGCAAATCAATTAAAAAAATAGAGTAAGCTCATCACAGCAGAACTTGATGACAACACCTAAAGTGTTTCTTATGAAACACAATGGCATCTGATAGATGAAGGAAAGATGACCATACATGATTAGCCATGCCAGGCTTCCTTTGTAACAGAGAAAAATCAGGCATCTCTACACTGAAAGTAGGCTCATTCTGGGTAGGAATTTGAAACAAGTCAGATGAATCATACTCTAAAAGACCATTGGCTGAAGATGGAAGCTAAGATGACATGTCTCTGCTGCAGGGGCTAAACGTGTATACTTGACCTGGAGTGCGTTCAATCCCACCCACAACCCTGGCTGCACACAGAGGCAGGTGCAGGTTCTGTAACAGAGCTGTGTCATACAGTGTGGGAGCACACCAGCTGGTACTAATGATCCCTCAGCTTCACTGGGAAATCTGTCCCAATATTTCTGTGTCCAATACAGTGAACCAGACACCAAAAGAAGATCTGGCCTCTTGGAGTTTATTTCCTCCTCTACAATCTTTTCCAGGTGGCTGAGCCCTGATCAAATATTTATAGAATTAAATATTTCTCTTCTCTGTGGGAGGCAAACAGTAAAAGTACAGATCCTAATTTGTTTTTGCAGAGGGCTGGAAATAACAACAAACAGGTCATTAAAACTAATCCTCTTTTTTGTTGTTTTTAATTTTTTTTATTTTTTCATTCCTTGCAGATGCAAATAAACTTTTCAAGGACAAATCTGAACCCATAAGTTTCTTTCTCATAAGAATATTAACAGGTGAGTATGACTGTTTCAGGAAATCTGCACAACCTCTTCTACCAGAAATGCTTCTTGTTTTTTTAACCATAGAATTTGGTAACTCACAGGTGTCCTCATCAGTGAGCATGCCCTCACACAGTAAGGTCTGCACAAATCCAGACACAAAAAAAGGCTCTCATTTCAAAATGTTTCAAAATGTTTTAAGGCAGGAGACAAAACTTGACAACTTCTCTTTAGAAAGTGAGGCTATTTGAGGTGCATGCCTGTAAAAATACATTGTAGTTACAGGTACTTTAGTCAGTGAAATTGTATTAGAAGACATTTGCAGCCACAGAAACTCATTCTACTTACAGTGCTAACACTTTTTCAGTCACCTTTTTGTTCTATGTCAAAGGAATTAGCCAAAAGTAATTTTTGGACAGGGTTCAGGTAGGCAATTGTATGTTGCCACCCTGTTTGGGAGAACAGTATGCATGGTGCAGATGTGAGCTGTTCCACACATCAGTATCAAAAAGCTGCCCTAGGTATATTTTCTTTACTAGAAATGACATAGTCTTATATGTGTTCTTCTTTAATGCATCTGTACTAAAATACAGATTTGGGTTGTTTTTTTTTTTTTTTTAAGAGAGGAAGAGCCTCAGCCATTATTTGCTTAGGAAATTTCTTTCTTTTTAAGTGACTGCCTGTAATTCCAAGCCACTCAAAAATCCCCAGCTTTCAAACTGACAGGGAGATGAGACACAGACATGTTGAAGCCTGTTTTGCCAACTGCAGTCCCTCCTGTTACATGCCACTTCCTCAGCAATGAGGCTTTCCTCAAGATGCAGCACTACAGATCTTCATCACCATATTGGTCAAAAAATCCTCTGAGTAATATTTTGATTCTCAGAAACCTGTAATTCTCTTTTTTTCCTAGCAATTCAATATAAGAAAAAAGTGATTTTATAATCTCTGGGATAAGGTGTTTTATTTCCTCTTACTTGTTTGGGTTTTTTCAGCACAAGCTGCCATGGAACTTGACATAAATCTAAAAAGCCTGCTCTTACCAGCATATGAGGACAAAGGGCTATATTGTGACTATCTTCCCTAGTAGTCCCAATTTAGTCATCCTTACTGTCATATTGTCTAGGTGATGGAGCAATTCAGTTCACTTCCACCCACCACTGTCAGACACTTAAAAAAATTCTGTGAAAAGATGTTATAACAATATGTAAATTAGATAGAAAACAGTTCTGTTTTCTCATAACATATAGAGTATGTTGCATATTTTCTAGGTCTCTAACTGGAAGTTTGGGAGTTTAGGAAAGTAGACAAGTTATTCTTTCTACTCAACCTGCTGAAATAAGAGAAAATAAATTATACTTTTAAAGTTCTTTTAAGTAACAAGCAACAAATGATTGGAGAGCTAGTATCAGCAGAACTTTCATTATCAATGACTAAATTAGTAGCTCATCTAATACTGTTGGAACAACAACAAAAGCACCAAACCAGAGTATTATGAGTCAGAACGTAGACAAGAAGATGATCCTGAACCTTTTTATGGTTGTGCAGGATGCCATTAGAAGTCTGTTCCTACCACATCTTTTTTATGTCCACAGAGGAGGTTCAGGTAAAAGATGTCTGCTTAGCTGGAAGATAAGATGCTGGGAGAGTGTAGAATAAAGACAGAGAATAGAAGAAAATTAAGTGTTGGATTCATCTCATCTAATGTCATAGTTCTACACTGGTGGGGCCATCTAAACTAGTTGTCCTCTGGTAATAGAAAGTGGGAAGGATCAGACACTTGTAGGTACCACATGAAAATTTGGGTCTGATTCCCCAGCATGTCAGGTCACATGACCCCCACCAGACCAACACAATCTGGACATAATGGCAGCAGGGAGCTGTACTAAGCAGTGACTTGCCAGGATACTTGCTGTCAACAGGTAACAGCACAGTTTAAAATATATAAAAGAGAACAATGAGGTGCCATGGTGTTCAGAGGAAGCCTTGTAATGCTCTTACAGCACACCAACATCTCGGGAACCACAGCACAGCATGGAGGATGGGAGTAATCAAAAACAATCCATGTGTTTGCAAATGAAGATCTTAGGTTCTCAGGGGATTTTCAGATTAAAAAAACATTACAAAATTGAAGGACTATCATTCAAGTTCCTAATGTTTTTAAATCATAATCTTGGAAAACACATACAACTCAACAAGCATTGGCAGGTGCCATGACTGATTTCTGTTTAGATTTCAGACCGTGCTTTAACTATCACCTAATGAAATAATGTATCTGTTAAAAGCTCATTGATTTTATTTACCTTTCTGACAAGTGAGAATTCAGTGCTCCTTGCCACCCTGTAGGATAGTATTTGCATATAATCTTTTGTGGAATCTCATTTATTTTGTGGAATTATTTTGATTTATGATAGTTCTGAAATCATTGCACTTATGTTGATAGTAGCAAGAAGAGATCAGTCACCTGAAAAAGTCCAAACTTCTGCTAAAAATGAGACAACATTCATTCCATCCAAGGAATTTTATTTAACCTTGAATCATCTTCCCAAGGCAGCCCACACAAATGTCCCAGAGATCTTGGGGTAAGTAAAGCCAACAAACATCAGGGCATAAGAATTATTGTAGCCTCTATTTTAAGTCCCTAATACAACCTGAGCATATAAAAATTATTTCACTGAATTTAATTAAGGATTGGAGCATTTGTGTAGCACTATAATTGTTAGGAAGCAGCTGGCTTCTTCCTAGGGGATGGAGGCCAGAAGCTGAGTGGGACAGCTGTGGTGGTCTCCAGCCATCCCAAGGATCTTCAGGGGCCAGGTGGGCCAAGGAGAGCAGGAATTGTTCTGTGGTCAGCCTTGGTAAGTGCCAGAGGCTGTGCAGCTTGGGGAGGAGGCAGTGAAAGATTAGAATCAACTCGAGGGAGGGACACCAGTGTCAGACACAGCCCTCAGGTGGCCTGGCAAGGACACCAGGACTGGAATGCTGGCCCATGGCTGGGCAGAGGAGGACTGAAGGTACTTGGGACCTATGTCCTACAGTGTCACCAGGACACGGAATAATATCCCTGGGGGGCTGAAATGGGGTCCTGGGCCATGGGAAGGGTGGGAGACACTTGCCTGGGCAGGGACATTAAAGCCTGGCAGGGCCTTCGAAGCCCTGGCAATACCTAAGTACCATAGTGCTATTTTTATCTGTGAAAGATTGGCCAAGTCAAATGTGTCAAGTATAGATTCTATACATGTGGGAAATGCTAAAGAAAGATTGTTTTTCTGGCAGATGTCTGAGTAATACATTTCTCTTCCTCAGTACTTATTATGTATTATCCAGGATATTGGATATTCCAAACCTGTCGAGATTTAAAGGCTCGTGTTTTCTAACTGGCGAGTAAGGAGGGAAGTTCTTCTAGAGAAATGTCAATTATAAAATTGAGCTTTGGATGTTAAATTCCCAGGTTAAATATAAAATAGATTACCTTTTATTTTTTTCTCCACTCTCAGCCTTAAGCTGACAAATTCAGAAATTTCAGTCTGAATTGGCACTGTTTTCTTAAAGAATCTCTAAATAATTGTCAGTGACACCTCTTTTCTGCAAGTTTTCTTCACTTTCTGTACCCAATCTGGCATCATGCATGTCATGCAAGCATCCAATGTACAGATATATAGGGAATATAGGAATATAGGGAATATAGGGAATATAGGGAATATAGGGAATATAGGGAATATAGGGATATAGGGAAGAGCAGACTGTGAAAGTGGATTTGTGGGACACAGGGTTGTTGCTGCTCCTCAGTACACTTAGACTCAACTGCAGCCGTGCGCGAAGGTCGGAGAATCTGATCTGCAAATCCTGGGCAAACAGCACTGCTGTGTTTAACCAGAATAAATTTTTGTGCAGATGTTCACCCTCTATGTAGATATGGGGAAGAGGATGTTTTTGTTAGAGCTTGTAGCATTAATATTCTAGTCTCAAGGAGCACTGAATAGTATTTCAGAATGGTTTCTTCTTACGTAGCAAAGATGACCCTTTACCCATAACTTTGAATATTTAGTGACATACAAAGGAAGTCAGTTTTGCTGGCTTGAAACCTGCAGAAAATGCTAGAGATTCTTGCCTTCAGATGATCATTGCAGTGGGGCTTTGATTCATGCCTTGTGGGTCTCCATTAAGTGTGGGATTAGAGCACAACTGTGATGTGTTTCTGAGCAGAAACTATTGAACACCTGAACACAGAATTGTGCTTCAAACCCAGCCTTCCCTGATGCATGAAACACAAGTTTTTGTGTTCACACTAACCTATTTATGTTTGCCTCACACAGTGCCTCACCAGGTTTGAATGTGCACAGAGGTTTCAAATAGAAGAAGAATCTCTTTTGAAATAAATCAAATGACAAATTAACTCTGCCTGAGGAACCCCTTGCCACACTGAAGATTGCTGAAGCCCCACCTCTTCAGGAACCAAAGACTCTTTCTTGTCCTTCACCTGATGTGATGATAATTATATACCTGTCATCCTAGCTACTTCTTTTAGCATGCAACATTCACATTTTCCGCAACAACCTACCACTTAGTTCTCTTCCACTTTTTAAATAGTGCTGACTGGTGGTTTTTAATTAAGCCTTGACAGTTGAAATTTGCATTCCAAAAGCCAGATGAAGGTGCTGGCATTGGATTTTCTAATATTTTGGAATGGGTTTGGATTGTCAATTATTTTATCATGCAGAGCATTCTACTTGCACACAACCATGCATGCAGGTTCTACCAGGATCTTCCAGGTTCTACAAATGCTGAGAGCAAGGTTTAAGGCTACTTCCCTAAGAACATTTTAAATTGGCATTTCATGCTTTAATGCTTAGTTAATTGAGTATAAACAAGCATCCTAAGTGATTTCTGTAGCTCTAAGAGAAATGTTGTTCTTGTCTGGTTCATCATTCATTTGTACATGCCAGCTTAAAAAATTGCTGTGAGCAGATGGACAATAGCTATGAGAAGTTTTATCAGTTTCAAGATTTAGGGGAGAAATAACCCCCTAAATAGATCCTAGAATGGATCACTACAACATTTAAAGAGCTACAGTATACTTTCAACTTTCTGTAAGAAGTTCTCAGTCCCACTAGAAGTTCTTGACTTGACGTGCATTTAGCTAAACAAACTTTCCCTTTGTATCCATTGACTTCATTAGATTTTGTGCTTGACAGTGGTATAAGTGAAGTCATTTCTGATTAGGTTCTACAAGCTAAAGCTTTAAATCTGCTCCAATTAATTCTTCTTTTGATGAGATGAAGCATATGTTGTGCTTCAAGCTAAGCCTCCAGCTTCTTAAGGATTTTCCATATAATTCCACTGATGATTAGTCACTGCAGGTAGAACAAACACCTTTTGCTGCCTTTATGACCAGTAATAGCAGAAAATTGCAATTATGATAGAATAACAAGGATGGAGCTCACAAAGTCACCTCTTCTGTCTTAGCATGAAGTGTAAAGTTATAGACCATATACTTGATCAAATTCCTGAGCTGAGAGATACTTTGAGAAAATGTAGATAACAAGTTTATAGATTGTATTTCTAAAATGTCTTTTTTTTAATCTTATGACGTATGGACTCACCTTTTTCCTTAATTATTTCTTATGGGTCCAGTATGACATCTGAAGCATAGCAACAACAGTATGCTGACAGTGAGATGACGGCTGAGGTCAAGTGACATCCATACCAAGAAGTGACTACTGGCCACCTCTAAAAGAAACACCACAGTCAGCCTAGAAAAAATTTGCACCTTTACATTACTTTAATAAGGTTTATTTATATTCTTTATTTTCATAGTGTCTTTGGATCAAAATCCAGTAAAATTTCTACTGTACTGCTTTCACAGCACTAAACAATGTTGATTGGATATTTTTCTTTTAAAAATTAAAAGAACTGTAGCTCAGTTTATGTCTGCTGATTAAGATGATTTCATCACAGCAAAAATCCTGTAAATAAAATAAATTTTAAAAACAGTTTTTAAATTGTCAGGCACCAGAGTAGAGATTTCCTTGCAGCCAGTTCTGAAGACTATTGTGATGCAAGTCATCCCCTTGAAGCACATGGAGGACCACACTGGAGCACATACTCATGCTGCAGCCCATGGAAGGCCCCACTCTGGAGGAGGGAGATGTGTTCTGAAGGAAGTTGCAGCCCATGGAGATGTGTGAAAACATTGAAACAGGCTCCTGCTAGGAACTGCTGTCTGTGGAGAGGAGCCCATGCAGGAGCAAGTTCTCTGGCAAAACCTGTGATCCCATGGGGCACCAGAATGAGAAGAGTCTGTTTCTGAAGGACTATGCCCAGGGGAAAGGATCCATGCTGGAGTGGTTCATGAAGGACTGTGTCTCCTGGGAAGGACCCCATAATGGGGCAGAGAAGGACTGTGAGGAGGAAGGAAGAGAGATGAAGTGTTATGAACTGAACTAAACCTTCATTCTCTTTGCATTGCTTAGAGGGGAGCAGACAGAAGACTCAGGAGTGAAATTAAGCCTGGGAAGAAGAAGGTTAGGGGAAGATGTTTATAGAATTGTTTGGGTTTTTTTCTCACTATCCAAGTCTGTTGTTAATTGTCAATCAAATGAAATAACTTCCCTGAACTGAGTTAGTTTCACTTGTGCTGGCAACTGTTGAGCAGCCCTCCTGTCTTTATCTCGACCCATAAACTTTTCATTGTATTTTTTGCCCGCATACAGCTGAGCAGAGCAACTCAGAGAGAATTTAAAATTATTCTTCTGACCTAATAATTCTGAGCTTTGACTCTGGGAAAGATTAAGTAAAAATTCTGCAATCCAACTATCCTTCTTTGTTTATAATTCCGTTTTTCTTCATTAAGACACACAGCATGAAAGAAAAACAGTCTACATGAAGGTGTCCTAGAGGCCAGACTGCCTTGGGTGCCATTACAATCCCATTACCTCGTGCTGACTGAACACTCAGAACAGATGACTAAGTCATAATAATGTGTCCAGCTTAGTCAAAATTCATCCAAAAACAAGTTTGACTTTGACTTGGTGTCCTAGAAATCAATTTTCACTTGGAAACTAGAAGTTTCTCAGATGACCTCTGCACTGTCTGGATAAGATGGCCTTCCTAATTCACAAGAGTGAAAACCACTCCTTCAGCAGAAGAAATAAAATTTGAAATGAAAGAAGGGGATATAAAACCAATTGTTTAATATACAGGCAGCACAGATGATGCAGAAGGCTGCAGTGAGACAAGATGAATTAGCCTCCCCCAGCATATTAAAAAAAATAAAAAAATAAAAAAAATGTCACCTTTCAAGCAAATCCTTCTGTGTAACAGAACTGGCCTTTCCAATGAAAATGGTGCCAAAAGCTTTCTCTTGGAGAAGCTTAGAGTTCATCAGGCTTAAGCAACAATTCTCTTTGGATTATCTGATTCACTGTGTTCCGGAATAATAGCAGAACCACTGACAACAACAAGGTAAGCACAGCAAGATGATCATACACTTTCTGACACCCATGCTTCAACCATTCAGCAAAATGAGATAGGGCTAAACACCATACCAGGAAGGAGCCTGGTTTGACTTTAGGGAACCAGACCAGATCTTGCCTGGTCTTTGTCTCTAAGCTTTTGACAGTCAGACACCCTTTTCCTCCAGATGAACAGGTAAGACTTGACTGATAGCAATAACATCCCAGCTGGATAATCTTTTCATTCTTTTGAAACAAAGACCCAACAGATATAAAGTAGATATTGTGATATTAGGGGCTGTTCAATAAGTTATCTTGGTTGGGGAAAGCAAGGGCCTTTAAAAGGTAAATCTTAGCAGAGATATTTCTCATCAGTCTTTTCTACACTTTATGACCTGGGACTCCTCTGGTTTCATCTATGTCTGGGTTTATGTATGAGACCCAACCGTGTGTGTCCATAGCCCCATCTATTCTTCTGCTCTTTCCTTTCATGTTTAATATATCATTGCCCATCTTGGCTGCTGAGTCTAGGGGTCATAAAGAGCAAGATGGGAACTACATTTGATGGAAAGATCATCAAGATTCCTCTTTGCAAATAACCAGAACTGTCAGCTGGAACTGAGCTGTCAGTTGGAATTGTTGCCTAAGATTTTAAGAAGAGGAAAGTTAGAGATGTTGTGTCTTCTGTGAAGATATTTATCTTTTCTAATAATACATATCTGCCTTTCTGAGTCAAGAGTGAAGTGCTGAGAGTCCTGGGTGCTGCCACTATTTGGAGCCATTGGGACAATCAGCACCTCACAGCTATGACTGGAGGGAACTTCTGAAGACTTGCTGAGAACCTTTGATAGAAATAAAACCTCTGAAAAACTCTATTGCTGTTGACAGCTGATAGGAAAGGACTAAAGAAGACTTTTGAGGACAGCTGAGCTGGTAAGATTTTGATCCCTCAGGGCCTTAAACCCCTAGAGACCAAACAATAAAGATCATAAGGAGCTGTGTGAGAAATAAAAAAAGTAAAATATTTGGGATGAGCTTATTAAAGCCAGAGAGGCTTAAATGCATTTGCCTGGAGAGAAGGAGACTAAGTGGAGGGTGATTAGATTAAGAAGATCACATGGACTAAACAGTTTCTTCTCTTAACAATGTTATATATCAGAAAGACAATAGGACAGATGATTAAATGAAAGGGCAGTCCATGTGGATGAAACAGAGAAAATAATAACAATATGCAGCCTACATCATCCTTCTAGAATTTACTCACACATTAAATCTTAGTCACCTCCATGCCCAGATTTTTTAAGGAAGTGAGATAAGTTACTGCTTACTAATGATATGCAATCAAGTAATAATATAATAATTAATAGTAATATCAAGTAATTTAATATAATAAAATAGATAACAAAAGGCATAAACAACTCCACCATGATGGTCAAAGGAATGTTTTTCTGTCCCAATACCAGGTGTATTATTCCATAAAAGCTTAGATATTTTACTAGAGAACCTTACTTTTTATAAAGCCAAAAGTTCACCATTGTCAGAAACGTGACACGGATCTAGACAGACCAATGGCTTAACCTGGCATGACAGTTTTTAGGAACCAGTGCCTGATCTCTGTGAATGTAAGAAAAGCACACAGCAGGAAGTCCTAGAGCTGGCTTCTCCGATAAAACCTGCAGTATGGTGGAGAGAAACAGAAATAGGTACAAGTGGGTGTGACTTCACTGAAGTCTATTTCCAGGTGCTGAGGATGTAACCTATTATATTTCAAATACCATCGTGGGTTTTTACTCCCCATGTATTCTTTACCTGTCGAACATGCATAATGGTGGGATAATTTATTTTGCAAATGTGACAATCAATGTCTTCTCCACACTTTTTAGAGGATTAAAAGCAGGAGCTGGAGGCACCAGCATCACTGTCAGATTTCCCAACAAGTCAGTCAGAGATGGCAGCATTCTCTATTGACATAGCTCAGATTTTTAATTCATCCTCCACATGCAATATTGAAAATGCTTGTAGCATCCTCAGCAGATGTCATGTCACTGTGTAGTCCCTGGTTATAATTAAAGCTCCTTATTTATCTGGGAAAGGTGAAAAAAAAAACTAAAAATAAAACCCTATACAAAACTCATCTTATGAGCTTCTAGTAAGTTGGAAAACTTTTGGCAAACAATAATAATAAATAAATGTTTTTCCCATCAGTAAAGTTGCTTCTGGTAGTTCTAGAGACAACCTAAGTACTAACATGGTTAAAAAGGAAATAATTAATGGAAGAGCTTTGCTTCTCATAGTTAGCTGATGAAAATTATTGTAGTCTTTCATGAAAAAATTATGTATGAATTGGTCTAGGACTGAAATTATAGGGTACCTTGGAGAAGATTAATTGAAAATACAGAAATTGAGTTTCTTAGGGGAAAAAATACTTAATGAAAAATATTTTTAAAATTCCATAAAAGAAAACTTCCCATTCACCTAGTTTTACCCTTATTTACTTTTGCTTAAGGTAACCACTGGCATACTTCTTTTGCAGCTTTTTCTCCATTCTCTTATTTTTTTTTCTTAGAAAGGCAAGAGAGTATTTAAAAATAATTTTCTCCTGCTTATTTTAACAACTTGACATAGGTTGTATTTTATTTTGGTTTTCAATATGTAATTAAGGAAAATGCAAAATTCTTTGTTATGGTTTAAAGGACTAAAAAGTGAAAATGAAAATGTAATTAATTTTTAATAGTTTTTTTTTTAAATTTAGTTTGTGTTTTTTTAATGGAAGAAATATTTTTATAAATATTTGCATGTCAATTCTCCACAACACTTTCTGAGAAACATATCACCTTTCCCAGAAGCCTGAGTATCTGAAAATTAAAGGTAATTCCAAGCCTTAGTTGCTTTGGGCAAGTGTCTTGCCCAAATTAACTAAGTTAAATGACTAAATTAAATAACTAAGCATACTCCCTAAATCACAATGTAGGAACAGTCATCTTGGAATCAAAAGGAGCTGTGGATTAGAGTGAGGATGGGGTCAATTTACCAATGTATTGATCTGACTGGTTATTCTGAAGAGAAACATCAATAATGGCTGAGGTTTCATTCATCCTTAGAGCGAATCTATTACCAGTATTGACAGGTATAGCTCAGGGTCTTGGAGCCCAGGCCCACCATCTTGCAGTTGAGGCAAACAACTGCTATGGCTGCTTTGAAAACGATTTTTGAGAGAACAAGGTAATCAGACAGAGGTAAAATCAGTTCACTCAGGGGAAACCACAGTCTCTTGTCCACTTCTATCAGTCTAGGGAAGGAAACAGATTTCACCCATGAATGACTCTTCCACTGTTTTCTCATAGACTGAAAGAACACTGCTTCTAACCCTCAGTGGAAGGGGAGATCTTCTTAAATGCATTAACTGTGGACATCAGCCTTTGGCTGATTCCCAATGGACTCATTTTGCTTTCCTGCAGGATGGTCACAACTGCACCTTGTGTAAACCTTTATATTCTCTGGCAGAAATTCCCAGACATGCATGGGAAGGGCTGCCAGGAGAATCTCGAATTCATTGCCAGTTTAAACATTGATTTTATGAGTTCCCTGATGCTTTCTCATCACCCACAAACAAGTCAAAACTAAAATAAATTGAAGAACTGAAAGCAAGGTGTAATGTCCAGATCTACAACAGGATATTTCATTGCTAACTTTTAAAACGCTTCTAAAGAGAGTCAGAATTATCATCATCATTTTGAATATTGAGAAACTGAGGTATGAGGATGTGATTTGCACAAATTCAGTTCATACAGAAAGCAGTCTCACATTTCCTGAGTCCTAGCCCACTTATGCTGAAATTAATTTAGAAAATCCCAAAAATATTCAGACTTAGAGTCCCAAACTGTGAATTAAGAAAAGCAGAGGAGAAAAAATAGGATAAAAAATTGTAGGAAGGAAACTGTAGGAAGGAAATATAAGGAAGCCAATTTGTCAGAAAGGAAAGGTCAACATGCTTCCTCACCCACTTAGTTGAGATATTCAGTTCACCTCAGTATACTGGAGCCATTGGCTACCTGCTGCATTTGACAGTAAATCAGCCAAGCTCCACTGATTTATTGTATACACAATGCTGTACACTCAGCAGTGATCTCCATTCACCTGCAGCCCCCCTCAAAATATGGGCATGCTTACAAGGACAGCCAGCTGTGGAGAGGCCATGGAGGGAGAGGGAGGGAGTGTCTGAAAGTTTAGCTTTGATCCACCCTGCCAGAGGATCACCTGTAGTGACAAAGAAGAGTCCAAATCACCCGGAAAACGCCAGAAAGAATTAGTGTGAATGAGTACTAGCACAGTCCAGTCATTGTCTTCTCTAATCCAGACCATGAAGCAAATTTTTCTCCACCATGAAGCAAATTTTTGGGTGTTTTTTCTGCCTCCCATTGCTGTCTATGTATCCAGCTGGTGATTATTGACTGCCCTTTGAAAACAGAAATAGAGAGACACGAGCAATGCATAAACAGGCTGATGCTCAGAACAGCCAATCCTTTCTTACAGTAAGTCCAAGCTAATGAACCATTCTGGATGACAGGACTTGCTCACCCAACACCTTAAAAAGACCTACTGCTTCCCTTGCACGTTTCACTGCAAATTCCACGTTAACACTCTTAAACACATTGGAGCTGGGCTGAAAATGGCACTGGTGTCCTGACAGACACCATGCTAAGCATGAATTGGGAGCATATATTGACAGATGGGAAAGGTCCTGACAAACTGGACCACATTACTATGAAGGTGGCCACTAGACTAAGGACAATAATGATTTTTCTTTTATTCAGCAATTGCTATGCTACATCCAGAATGCTCCACCCAGTTTTCAGCTCCTCAGTCCAAAAAAGATGTTTGCAAACTGGAGATAGTTCAGGGAAGGGCACTGAGATAAGGAGGACTGAAGTGTCCTCAGCTATCTCTGCACATGTCCTGTGCAGAGAGGCTCAGAGAGCTGGGTTAGGTCAGCCTGGAGCTGAGAAAGCTTTGGAGGAACCTACTGT
Organism: Parus major; assembly: GCF_001522545.3. Taxonomy (NCBI): domain Eukaryota; kingdom Metazoa; phylum Chordata; class Aves; order Passeriformes; family Paridae; genus Parus; species Parus major. The sequence goes on along the minus strand of NC_031768.1, from coordinate 78,957,033 downwards.
TTGGAAGAGCTTGGAGAGAAAATTCTGTTCTTGGATGTTTTCAGAACCTTATTGGACAAGTTTCTGAGCAACCTGCTCTGCAATGAGCAGATGTTCGACTAAAAGATATCCTAAAGTCTCTTCTAACTTGAATAAATTGTATTATTCTCTAAAGGAAAATTATGCTCTAATAGGCAAGGTTCTATGTGTCTGATGGCTGGGCTCAGTTCTGCCACAGCTTTCTTGTGCAGACAAGTTATTTAATCAAAGATCCTGAATGACATTTGAACATCTAACCCTTTTTACTTTCTTCCAGAGGAGTCAGGTAAGCATGTAAGAGTTAGAAACCTATGTATATTTGTGGAACTATTCCATTTTGTAGAGTTCTTAAAGTTGAAATGGCAAACTAATTGGAAGATCATGATAATGGTAAATTGACTGATACTTTTATTACAGTGATGGGAAAAGTCAAAGGATCTTGATAATAGCAGTAAAGTTCAGTGAGTGTTGCTAAGTGGCAGGGTTACTGATAAATAAATAAATCATGCTGCCTATAATTAAGATGCAAAGAAATGCCCTAGACTTTCAATGTGTCCACTTCACAGGTCATAGACCATCAAGCAAGTGAAAAACACAAGATTTTCTATATTTTGGGTGAATACCCATCCACCTATACTTCAAGATGAGGAAGAATTAGCAGCTTGCTTGTTATCAGGAAGGCCTGACAAAACTGATTTCAGGGGAAAAGAAAGCAATCCCTGAATTAAGTTGAGCCAGACAAACCTTGAAAGCTGAGAAGTTGAAACATCAAACCTGTTTGTTTGACAGAGAGAAATACAGGTGATAAAGTAATGAATTTAAGATCTAAATGTGAAATATGCTCAGAATTTTGAATTGTAAGTTGAACTCAAATTCCTAGTAGACACAGCAGCAATTGCTGTATTTATTTAGTTCTGAGTGTTGTTTTGCTCTTTTTAGTTATCTCACCTGGTTTTGCAGTGTGAACCTCTCATTTCATCACCAAAAATGAATCCCTAGCATCTTGGGACAGAGCAGACAGAAAAGAGTACATAAAATATCTCTGCAACCCCTCAAAATGTCCCTTTGTGCTCTTCCCTGTCATCTTGTCTGGTTTGAAAATGACTGGGAAAACTAGTTGTGCTTTATCATTTCCAAGGGAACCCGATATCTAAGTTGTTTGTACCTAAAACACTGGACTCCCCCTGAATATTTATAGATCTTAAAGAAGATCAAATTATTTACACCAGAAATATGCTTCAGTCAAAACAATCCTGAGCATGGGTCACATAGCTGGTGCCTGACATTTATGTTTGTGTAGATTTTTGGGGGTTTTTTAAACAAATTGTACAACTTCAGTTCTTATAGGGAATTAATGATTAATAGGCTTGGCAAAATGACAAGCCTTTGCAACAATTACAGACAGGACAGGAGTTTCTAAAAGATCAAGAGAGGTTTCCAGCATAGAATCTTTTTTAGTTAGGGCAAGGTTGCCCTCATTTATTCCTGTAACTTTCTTGGCACTGATTAAGTTGTCCACCATGTTTATATCATTTTCCTAACTGTATATTTCTGACCATGTGCCAAAAGGCAAATATCTTTGTTTTTATTTCTATCCTTATTTCTTAGTAATGCCTTTCCTACAGTGTTAAGTCCTTCCCTGGCTATTCACCAATGCTAGAGTGATCACTTCCAAACATGGTCAGTAGCACATTGTCATTTTCTACCTTTTCTGCATGCCTTCAGATAAACCAGAAGTTGGTTTTTTTTCCTATGTCTAGAGTTAAAAGTTTAAGCATCATCATCGCTTAACAGCAAAATTTAAGTAGTAGGTACTTCTGAAAGGGAGACCAGATGTTTTCGAACACATCTGTGAAGAATCAGCATTTGTCTGTAAATTCTGCATGCACAACAGTTTGTTCCACAAAGCTATCTCAGCTGAATTTCCTAGAAGAGTAGCCTGTAAAATAGATGAACTCATATATCTTCTTAGGTGTGATGTCTTTTTTTTTTTTGGCAGGAGAAGCAGACTCTTCTCTAACAGCAAGGTAAGATACTGCATGAACTCAAGTCTGGCTATTTTTCATTCTGATCCTAGTTACAGTAGTAAAAGACTTCATGGTATTTTTTTAAGAGCCATGATAAAATAAAGGAGACCATATTTTTACCTACATCAGCCTGTGCAGTCTTAATTATGTTTAATTTTAACTTTTAATTCATTGGGTTTTCTTACATATAAACAAGAATATATAGAACTACAGGAGTTAAGAAAGAAAAAAAAAGCTGGCAAAATATAGGAGCATGTGGCTGTCATTTGGTCTGGAAGATATCTGAGGTTTTTTTCCCACTGTAAGTAACTTCAAATGTTAAAAATGGGTTATATTCCATGCCGTGTGGAAAAGTGAACAGCATAATTGCAGGACCTTCAACAGAGCTTTAGATAGCAAGACTCACTCTGCAGACCGTATCACTCCAAATGAAAAGCTGCCATCTCTCTGTGCTTTACAATTTGAGAGCCAAGCTGAATATCAAGAGGCATGGGCAACTATGTCTAGAATTAAACTTCTTTCTCGCTTTGCATCATGCGACTTTGTATTCTGACTGCCAAGTTTTAACACTAAAGGCTTACATTTTCATGCTGAGATTCTGCCACAGGTGAAATATTTTTGAATTTTTAACTAAAATAGGCAAGCTGTATCCAAGTGAAAAGCATATTTTCCTCATAATGAAAATAATAAAAAAGTGCATTTATCCTGTTACCACTTTATACACTTCTGGAACTTTGACTTAATGTATCACGAACCTGAAATTTTGCAGGGAAGAGAAGGAAAGCCACAATATCAGAGACATACACGTGGTTTATTCTATTTGAAATGAAAAGCAAGAAACTAGAAAGCAAACTGCCCTAGGTTTCAACCTCCAAAAGAATTCCAGACTGGGTTTTGGTTCAGCTTGGCATATGCATTATCCACAGACAGTAACGTCCTTTACCAGGTTCCCACTGCTTCCAGCTTCTTCCTGCCATTAGGTTTTCCACAAGTCAGGCATGGCCCTCCTTTAGGAGATGAACAAGAACTTTTCAAGCAGGCATTTTTCTCCTCAGGCAATATGCCATTTTAATGGGGTGTTTTCTAAGGGAAATTAAGAAACTGCATGTATATGCAATATAAGTACCAAAAGTGTTAGGACACTTCAAAATAAAGAGGTTGTGGTTTTGCAAATTGTCATTCAACCCCACTGTGTAAATGCATCATGGTAAGAGGGATTATTCAGTCATGATTTCCTGGTATATTATTCATCTCACTTCATGTTAACTACCTCAAAAATAGATTAGAAGGGGAAATATACTTCTTTAATGAACAGGAAGAGACTGGCACCACCATAGGCAACTCATCCCATGCCATAATAAACATCAAAGGTATTTTTTGAGTAATTAGGGAAACCAGACACTTCTGAAAAGCATTGAGTCTAAGACACAAGAAGTCCAGTCCTTTCAGCACCATTCAACCTGATGGGACTGAACTCATGTTGCTCAATAAATCATAATGTGTTCAAATTCCATGGGAAATCCCAGAATAAAATGTTGCTATTTATCCTGTAGAATCTGGGATACCTACATGACCCTGGTGAACTCAGAAAAACAGAAAGGAAGACAACTTTTGGAAGCTTATGGAAGGGATTATAACTTTTCACCCTTCTCTCCAGAGAAGGCATTTTTCACAGGCTCACAGAATGGGTAAGGTTGGAAGGGACCATTGGAGGTAATCTAGTCCTACCTCCCTGCTCAAGCAGGGTTCCTTAGAGCAGATTACTGAGATTTGTGTCCAGATGGCTTTTGAATGTCTCCAGAACAGGAGACTCCACAGCCTCTCTGGGCAGCCTGTTCCAGTGCTCAGTGACCCACACACTTCTTCCTATGTTCAGGTCTTCCTGTGTTCCAGTTTGTGCTTGTTGCTTCATGTCCTACTGCTAGGCACCAGTGAGAAGAGCCTGTATCCACTCTCTTGGTACCCCCTTTAGATAATTACATACCAATGTGTATACTTTTGTGTCATGTATGTAAGAACTCCTCAAAATTTTTTGTCCAGGCTAAACAGGCCAACTCCTTTGGCCTTTCCACAACAGAGATTCTTCAGTCCTTTAATCATCTTTGAAGGCCACTTTTCATCTCAGTGGGCAGCTAAAGTTAGAAATTTCAGAATAAATAAGGAGAACCTTTATAAATATAGTAGTTTATAAGATTAAATAAAGTGAGTTAAATTACTTTGGAGACCTCAGGTCAGTTCAGGACCTAACCCTGTATATGGAGTGGATTTAGGCATACTGTAAGTTACCTCCAGCCATTACTAGTTAGGCATGAGGATTCCCTAATAGTGGGATGTTAAGCATACTGATTTCCTCATAAATCAAGGAATTTATTCTCTTTCTACATCTCTGTTCTTAAGTTCCTCTTCCGTATTTTTCATAGAGATGTGATAAATGGGAATTCTTTCTGAAAGATTTTTTTTTAGAATTTCACTGCAATCCCTTTCAATTCAATGCTGTTGAAGCAGTAATGCCTTGAGCTCTGCTGGAACATGCAGAAAATGCTAATCTAGATACAAATGTCTGTGTATCTCAAAAGAAAGTCATCTCAAGCTCCAGTACCAAACACCTGCAAAAAAAATGTGGTTTATTTTGGAACCTTAATCCTAGCATACAGAGCGGAAGTATCTAGAGAGGGAGTGCATTGTCTGGAGCATCTGAGATGTCTGCACCAGCCAGCTGGTGGAGGATGGAAAATAAACAATACTGAGCCTGAACCTGACAGGTGAGTTAAAATACTCTTCTCTTTTTCATATGACCTATGAAAATCCCAAATTCCTTTTCTGAGACCTTTATCTCATAGAGTTTTTCACAACTACAGTATTTTTCATTTTCTCTGGGATAAATAAAATTGAACAGACAAAAGGATCATTTCAAAGTGCTGCGTGAGGTAAAGAGGTCAGGTCAAATATTTCATATGTCTAAGAAGTTTAAGATATTGGTATACCACCTTACTTAGTGCATCCACCTCTACTTCCCACATTAAGTTGCAGGAAGACTTTTCATCTTCTGTCTCCATTGCATGAAAGAAAAGCATATGGTCATTTGTTTAAATATATGATTTTCACAAGTTATATTTACACATTTCTGGCAGTTCTGTAAAGAGGTTTACCATTTCTTTGAGAAGAATTTTTAAAAAGTGTCAGTTACTTCATAAACAAATGCTAATGTTGTGTAATCATTCCATGGAATCTAAACAAAGTAATTTATTTTGTCACTGTGTTAAGTGCAAATAAACCCATATTTATATAGTGTTGCTTTTCTTTCACACAAAGGACACAAAATTTCACAAAAAAATCTTGTCCAGTGGGATAAAATCTTCTCATAGTCTATATTCATACTAATAAATTAAATAGGACCTGTGCATAAATTCAAGTAATTGCACATGATTATTCCCAAGTAATCCAGGTTAAAACAAATTCTTAGCACAGTGTATTCCACAGTTTTGTCTAACTTGTTTCCCAAATAATTATAGAATCATAGAATGGCTTGGGTCAGAAGGGATCTTAAGGAGAATTTAATTCCATTCTCCCTGCCATGGGCAGGGATGCCACCACTAGACCAGGTTGCTTAAAGCCCTATCCAATCTGGCCTTGAATATGTCTGGGTATGGGGCATCCACAGCATCTTTGGAACACCTGTGCCAGTGCCCCACCAGCCACAAAGTAAAGAATATTCCTAAAACCTAATCTAAACCTCTCCTCTTTTAGTTAAAGACCATTCCCCCTTGTCCTTTACATATACTATCTGTATATGTAAAAAGTCATTCTCTCCTCTTTTTATACTCCCTTAAGTACTGGAAGGACACAATGAGATCTCACCAAAGCCTTCTTTTCTCCAAGCTGAACAACCCCAACTCTATTTCCCCTTGGGAGAGGTCCCTCTAATGATCTTTGTGTCCCTCCTCTGGACTCACTCCCACAGATCCATGTCATTTTTGTGCTGACCCCAGAGATGGATGCAGTATTGAAGGTGAGGTTCCTGAAGGCAGAGTAGAGGGCAAAAATCATCTCCCTTAACCTGCTGGATGTATCTCTTTAGAGCTAACTCTTTTCTGGCTTCTCTCCAATACACCTTGCTATCAGCCAGCCTAGCAATACAAAAGGTCTAATATCTATTTTGAATCTCAGCAAGCTCTTTTTTCTTATGAGTCTGGCAATTAGGAGAGAGCATAGAAATACCAGGTGTAGTCCCAAATATACTGCATACTCAGTGGATGCCAAAAAGCCATTGGAGGGATGCTGTGAAAGTGTCTGGATACTTATCAGCTTTGGGGTGAAAATGCCATTTTCAACAATAGAAACTGGACAATAAGTCAGTGTTTTGTTCTGGGATTCCCTGTGCCTTTGAAAATTTATATGCCATTCTGTGGGTATAATGTCATTCAATCAGCAAACTTTCCTGCATGAATTAACTGTGCTCAGAGTGCACTCTCCTGAGCTTTGGGATCCTGCATACCCAAACATACCTGTGTATTGGTATTCCAGCAAGCACACTGGAGCAGGCAGGCCTGTCCTTTGGAGGGCTTGGGCAAGCATAGTGGCTAGGAGCCAGGGCTTGACAAGCTTGGATGTAGACTGGAAACTGCTTTTTTGGTGCAGCAGGGCCTTTGGAACAGGTTTTTGTCAGCAACAAAGAGCCCCTCATCCTAGCTCTTTCAGTTTTTTATTTTGAGGGAACAATATGCACCTCACTGCTGTGAGTTTAATCTAATTGCAACTTTGTTTGCTTTGAGGGGAAAATTCAACAAAAGAAAATTGTATTCCATACATAAGAAACACTGAGAGAATAACGTATTAACAGGGAGGGAGCTTTAGTACTCTATAGCTTTGGCAACATGACATAAAAAGAGCTGAGTCTCAAAAGGAGCTGAGAAATAATCTTAAGGGAAAATGTTTTTTTCACAGACCCCTGTCTCTCTTGGCACAAAACCGGTATGTTCTACATACTGAAAGTATGTAAGTACAGTCACACTTCAATGCCAAGGTTTAAAGGGGCTAAAGAAACTCAGTGGAAAGTGCACCGGATTTTTTCTCCCAGGTGCATAAATGTTCCTTTTTGTTTCCAGATTTAATTCATGACTTTGCTTTTGGTTTCACTCTGAATTTGTGAAAAAAACAAAACAATGTCTGCTCATCTCTGACAGTCAAAAATATACCACAGAGCAAACACTCCAAGACAATGTATTTGTTTCTCTGATTGATCTATTCATCAGTCTTTCATGCATCTTGGTCTATTTTTCTCCCTTATATTTTTCCCGTTCTTTTTTTTTTTTTTTTAATTCTTCCTCAAACCAGCCTTAAAAATTTGATCATAAAAATCATACAAGATTTTAATGATGCCTGCAAAGTGCTGAGAATTGCCACAAGGCACAGGCAAAGGGGCAGTGCCCTTTCAGAATGAACACAGGGAACAGGAGTGTTCCAGTAGTAACATTTTCAGAACTAGCTGTGACTTTTTAAAGTATTCTACATGTTAAATGCTCTTCATAGGAATGAAATAAATATCTCTAAAAAACAGGCCCATAAAAAGGGCCAGTGATAAGGAGAGGAGGTACTGAGGTTTTGTGTATTCACCACACTTAGCCGTTTTATTTTCATGCCAGACTTTTCACTTGAACTCTCCACTGGAAAGGTGACATTGAGAACCACTGAATTTAACTCAGAATTTTTCCTGTGCTGCCCAATTACAGAACACCTGTGCTAAATCACTCTGTGCTGATTCACTGTGATCATTCAAAAAGCTCAAGAGCCCTCAATATGTCTCTTTCCTCATCTGTAGTGAGGTGGTGATGGTGAGCAAGTGGCTTCACTATGAAACATGAAAGATTGCTTTTTCAGATCCTCCTAAAAGGGCTTTTATTCTATTTCATTTTCATGGCAGCGTTTGCCAAGAACACCTGGGATATTCCACTTGTCTCTCATATATAATTTATTTTTGCGTCAATTTTTGACACCCTTGAAAGAGGAAAAGAGCTGCTACTGGCATTATCATACGTCATAGTTCCAAGTCAGTCTGAATGTCGATGGTGTTCCCACACCAGAACAAATCTATCTTTTTCCTAGTGCTGCTTCTTCCTAAAGTAAATTCCTCTGGATTTGCACTCATATTCTGCACCTCTCAGCAACATGTGTGAGGACTAATGTCTTATTTCAGCTAGCTGATCTATAAAGGTCTGTTTTCAAATTGAGAATGTGAACTTCAAACAGAAGTGTGGGGTTCACTTATGCCTCACAATGTACAATGGTTTACAATGTACAGCTTGTACCACATCCTACAGCAAATACATATAAATTGTATATAACTCATGATGGAAAGAACATGGCCTCTACATAGAATAGTGGCTTTCAAACTCTTTTTCATCTCCTTTGAGAAGTCTTCATAATTTTGCAAATAGCAAATAGTGTTGTCTGCCAATTGTCTTCAACTATTTTTTTAATAACTCCATTGCAATTACTCCACACCTCCCTCAAATAAGAAATTGAAAACCACCATTTCATTGTACTTCAAAATATTTTTTTCTTCACTCCAAAAGGAAACATAGGATTGTAACAAAAAATATCCCCTGTAAAACAGGATTCAGCTTTGAAGTACACATGTCCCAAGATTGTGGACTATTATATTTTCAATACCACCACAGAGACTCTACAACTTTTCTGTGCAGCTTGTTCCAGAGTTTAACTCTGAGTACAAATTTATTTTCCTGTTGTTCAGATGGAGTGTCTATGCTGCAATTTATGCCCCTGGACTCTTGTCTCATTAGCAGTCACTGTGGAGAAGAGTTTGGATTCCTCTTAATTTTGCTTCCATCAGGTATTTTTACACATTTCTAAGATTCCCCTGAGCTTTCTATTCTTCAGATCTAAAAGGCTGTTGTCTTCTTCGCCAGGAGGGTAACTTACAGGTTCATGGCCAGCTTTCTGTCTACCAGCATCCCAAGGTTCTTCTCTGTAAAGCATCCTCCCAGCCAGTCAGCCCATCCAGATCCTTCTGAATTGCAGCACCCTCACCTGGTGTATTAGCCAGAAACTAATAATGGAGTTACATTTTTTGACATTGGAGACATGTTCCATATTTTCCAGTAACAAAGGCATCTACAGGTCTGATCAGTCTACAAGTACAAATTGCATGAACTCTATAATCAGACTGCTAGCTGTACAAGTAGTATGTGCTGTTAGGTCATTTCATTGCCCTCCTCTTTATTTATTCACTTATCTATCTATCTATCTATCTATCTACCTATCTATCTATCAATCTACCACTTGTTTATTATCCCCTGCCTTTATGTAATTATTTTTGTCAGAGATCTGACACTTTGTCTATAATAGGGACATCTATGAATGGAAATCCTGGTCCCACTGACAGCTATGACAAAAATCAAAATAAATTCTGCAGTTCAGTGTTGGACCACCCCACCACATTAAAGGAATTACTTTTGTCGTTCTCTATTGGCATTGCTATACTGCACCAAACATGGTGGAATCCCAAGCCCCTGACCTCTATGTGGATAAACTAATTCTAAAGCTGTTTTTATATAGGAGCAATGAACTGAAAACAGAAGACCCAAGAGTTTTTGGAGGCAGACAGTGGAAACAAAAATTCTGTCTTATACCCTCAAGAAAATAAGAATTAGAATTTCAGTGTGGTTTGAAAAGAAAATGATTAGAGTAAGATTTTTATTTTTTTTTTACTTTAGCCATGAACAATTCTTTGCTGACAAATCAGGTTAGGAGGTGATGAACAGACTACTCTTAATGGAAAGTGGCACCCCAGGAATCACAGCATGTGCCTGAGAGCATTGTACAAGCACTTCTGAAACTCTGGCAAGCTTAGTGCCATGACCACTTACCTGAGCAGCCTGTTCCAGTGCCCAGCCACCTTCTGGGTGAAGAACCTGTTTCTAATATCTAACCTAAACTTCCTCTGACACAGTTTCATGCCATTTGTGGGATGAATAACTATGTGGAGGTATCTGTCTCTTCTTTGGGTATAGCAATAACAAGTACAACTAGCTCAGACAACATTTTAGAAAGCTGAAGTGAGATGAACATGATCTAGAGAGATGGAAGCATAGTCTTACTGGTTTTGGTTTTTTTCCCCCAATAGATCTTCAAAAAAAGAAATCCTAGTCAGTATTTGAATGGGTGACTTTTGGGGTCACAGAAGCTGCTTCAAACAGGATTAGTGTTAAAACACTCTTCATGAAGCATCACTGAGATGCCATGCCAAATTGTTAGATGATAGATACTCTGTTTAAGATGAGCAATTAAACACACCCAATGAGGCACTGATTGCCTCATAGACCATTGCTGTTCTATTATTACAGGCTGCTACACTTCAAGGTTAGGCTTCCTCACTGCCTATGTCCTGCAGTGAAATCTGTGATCCAAGGGAAGACAGAAAACTGTAGACTCAACAAGAGAATTTTGATATTACTAGAGGAAGAAATATTGGTTTTCTTGGGAAAACCATCTCACAGATCCACTGAACTCTGGAGTCTGTATCACTGAAGGCTTTATCTGATCACATTTGTAAGATATTTATTTCCTACCCTGCTCCTTCAGAAACAGAGCTGCTGTTGGACACATGCCCATCACAGGCCCCAGTGACATCTGCATCAATTAGTAGTGCTTTTACAAGCATTAACTCCAGCATGAACTTTGAAATTTTGGAAATCTGTTGTGCATACAGGGTAATAAAAGACCAACCTTCTCCAACATATTGTCTGTTCATCTCGGTTATTAAAATCCCATAGCCTCTTGTCTCAAGCAGGAAAGAAATTGTCTGGGAATTGAGAGGAATATCATGAGGATAAAAGAGAACCTTTGGTCTTTCTCTTTTCTCCCTCCTTGAATTGGTTAAAAGTTAGGAGTGGGGTTGGCAAGATTTTTTCCAGATTCTATGGCTCGAAGAAATTCTCCCAGAAATGTCTCTCAGCCATTAATGCCTGAAATTCCCCCTTGTATAAAATTGTATAAAATTAATATAGGCTGTAGCTCTTTCCAAAATGTGTTCATCCAATATTTAAGCTTTCAAAGTGATTATAAGGTTGGATGGGGTTGTTCTTCAGCTTCTGGCTCTGAAAACCAGAAATCCTGCTGTATAATTTGAGAAAGAAAATCAGATGTTCCAATATATAAACCCCAGGCACACGTCTGTCTTTGAATAATATATCAAGGATCTCAGAATAAAATCTCTTAATAATTTAACCATCAACTCAGAGCCTTTCATTGTTGATGTCTACCAAAAAGATGTAAGGTCAAGATGAATGTTCAGATACACCTTTGTACCCACAGATGTTAAAGCCACATCTATGGATATAAACAATGTTTAGTGAGATCTCTATCTCAGATCTTGACTGATGGCAGTTTTACACAGTGGAATATGGTTATTGGAAATTAAAAACAGCATAGGTCACTGAGCAAACCACTGATCTGGAAATGGAAAAATCTGGGCTGTATTCCCAGGCTTGTCACTAGCCTATTGCTCACCCATCACCAATTAATATTTTTCTTCTTGCCCCTTATACAATTTCTCTGTTTACCTGGTAGAACAGAATCAAGGAGAGGATTTTTGTACTTATGGGCGAAGGCTGCTCCCTCAGCCAGTGCTACTCTGTCTAATGTAAAATGAGCACAAGGTCCTGGAGAAAGGGGACAGGCAGTGGCACCGATCAGTGGAGTTCAGGATCCTTCTTCAGCTTCATCTATTGCCACTATTGCTGGTTGTTCAGCTTCAGGAGAGGAGTAAGAAAAAGTTTATCTCCTATCCTAACCTGCTACCTGTTCCACTTCATGCACAGCTACCTCACTGCAAGGCTGTTACATGGCTCTGTGTAGTAGCAACCTACCAGCCACCTAGCAGTCACAGAAAGCATGACTTCAGCTACCTAATACCATTTCCATTACTTATTTTCCTAAGCTAAAGAACATTTTCAGAGTCTGAAACTCAATTACATTCGGAACACGAAAATAATTTTGCTTAAAGAAAATGTCTTAACCTAGAAATCTAATTTCATGTACTTTCTTGTGGGTATCTCCTATTGGATCACAGAGTTAAATAATCCAATATGCTTGTTCTGGTGTTTCCCTTCCACCATCGTTCATCACTGTAAGCCTTACAAAGAGGCAGGCTGTAAATACATCAGATGTATGGAACAATCTCACCAACACTTTTAACAATACCATTCAGACAGCAGTGAACTGGGTTATGATGTAAAAACAAGAACCAACATGAAGTCAAACATGTGGGCAGTTTTTGAAAACATCAGCTCCAAGAAGCCAGGAAAGGCAAGGGAATCAGATGACCCACATACATTCACAGAAGGGGAGAATTTGTTTCTGTGCAGACTTTCATTGTTCTGCTGTATTGACTGTTGTCAAATTTATATTTTTTATGATTATATATTTTTAGATTAATATTTACATTTACATGTATATTCTTATCTGCGTACATTTTCTGTTTTTAAAACTCAGGAGATTATTCAACACTAAAGAAAATTGTTTAATTTCAAATTCAAGATTTTTTGAAATGAAAGTGTGTCTGAAGCAGAACATTTCATCTTGAATCAAGGTGATTTAGCATTCTCAGAATGGCTATTGCTTCTTTTTACATCTGAAGCTGCTAAAAAAGACAACTGAGAAAAAGATTTTAGCATTGACAAAGCTTTGACAAGGTTTGACAAGGTTTTTTTTCCACAAAAAATGCATTCAGCTATTAGATACTGTCTAGTTTTATTAGGATTTCATACAGCTATCATGGTCTGTCCACAGACACCTGAGAAAAATTTATTCCTATCGCTCAACTATATATCTTGAATTTCTGTTTACTGTGGACACGGCAAAACAGCATTCAAGAATTTCCCTTCAAAAGGCACAGAGGCCCTTCTGTGTCCTCAGATATGTTTAACTTGTTTCTCACAGGGTGCATAACTACAATTCAACCATGTCCAAAATAAGTCTTCTTTGTTTAAGGACCACTTTATCTTGCCACATTTGACAGGATCTCAGTTTTGTTCTTCAAGAACAAACGGAAATAAGCAACTGCTCCCCGTTCCAACACAGAGACCACTGATTGTTTAGGTCCAAGTGCTGTTTCCTACTAATATCCAGGTGACTTCAACCCAGCTCAGCAAGCCCTGAGAGGAGCATTGCAAAGTCTGGTAGTAAACAGCAAATAACAAATATTTTCTAGGAGTGAGTGATTCCAAAATATGCAAAGAGTTAGATGAATATTTTCAACAGTAGTCAGTTGCATCATAATGGCCTAGTTTTCTTGTTTTCCTGTGTTCATTTAAATCAGTGATTACAGGTAGGTTTTGGGAATGGAATAGCTGATCAGTGTGTGAAATAGAGACTAATCCCAAAGTCCATCAAACAATGATTCCATTTTAAAAAATTTTCTAATTCTGTAACTGTTGAGAGATGTCTGCATCATTTGTATTTGAATAAATCTATCTAGAGGTGACGGAAAAAGAGCAAATGCTTGATGGGGAGTAAATGTGTTAGACCAACTCTCCCACAACTACACATATTATACTTTTGGAGAGGGATTAATCCACAGATGTTAAATTGCCTGACATATATGCAAGCTGACAAGGTTTTTCAACCTTCAATTATTGTACTAAACAACTTTTTATTTAATGTGAGATTTCTGCCCCGGAACTTTGGTTTGTATCATTATTTATTAGAGGACTGTTGTCAGCTTCAGGGGTGAGGTACTTCTGAGAATGAAAAATGCCATTTACAGCTACTGGTTGAAGGAGAGTAGATAAAATTAGAATCTGAGATGGCTTCACTTGTTCAGGTGAAATCCTAAATCGGCCCTGGAGGCAGTTACTCTGGAACAAAATTGACCAACAGAAAATGTTACTGAGCTGCTCTTCAATCACATTTTCACCGCAGTCAGTACTGTAAACACCAAGCACACAGATGGCAGAGAATCAGTGTCAGCTGTGAACACTGCCTGCGAGCTATTGGAAACACTCATTTTCTCATTCCTCCCTCCACCCTGGTGTAACTCCACTGCCTCAAAGCTGGCACAGGCCTGCAGGAGGGGAAACAAGTTCACAGCACAAAGCCTAGGGAGCTTTAGTTTCAAAACACGGGGTGAAAGAAGGCTTGCTGCATTCTAAAGTCAGGTCAGAACAGGATATTATTTCATTCTTTTACTTGTGAAGAAGATAGCTCTTTGAGGAAAGGCAGATTGGACAAACACTTTGTAAGACACAGCTGCAGTGAACTATAAGAGAGTGAATTCCCAGGGGCACTGGAGACTGATCCACTTGGGAACCTCAGAGGACTAAAGGCAGCCTTGGGAGACAGGAGCTGCTAAGAGCTGCTTGTTGAACCACAGCCTTGTATCTGTCATGAGGCTCTTCTGTTCTTCACATAGTAGGAGTGGAGTCTTGCTGCTCTGTGTGTTATCCCCCTTGGGAATGAGCAGAATTGTTACCTATCTATTTTAATTTGAAGTCACTGTGACATCAAAATTGACAAAGTACCCTTCAAAAGCCAGTCTTATCACTTTCTGTCTGCAATGTTCTTTCCTCTCATCCTAAATGGAAAAAACAGCATGGAATGCTTGTCCTGAAGTTTTACAAAAATCAGCACTGCTGGTACCACAACAGCATTTTCTTGGTTAGTTAAAGGACTTCACAGCATAGCATACAAGCAGTAAGAGGCCCTAATCTTACTCAGTATAGAATGTGCAAATAATGTCAGCAAAACATTTATAAGTCCAACCAAAATTAGCCTGAAAACAGCAGTCTGGTAATCTGCTTGCCAATAAATTTACTCTTTGAATAGGAAATAAATCTCTGTGGTAAGGATGTCATTTTTTTTGCAATTTTTTGTTAAATCTTACATTTCCACAAAGGAATAATTTGACTGCTAAAGATAAAACAAGTTTGCAGCAGGTGCAGCAATATATATAGCGTGAGTTGACAGCCAAAGCTGCCTCTTTGGACTGATAAATGCACCTGAGCACAAGCAACAATGCTAAAGTTCATTTAAGGACCCAGCAAAATAAATGACCAGAGACAGGAAGCAAAACCCACAAGGAAAAGTAGGCCCCCATGAAATGCCCTTCAGGCTGCTCTGAGAGAAATGACCATTACACCATAACTTCCCACAGTTTTCTTGGCAATGTGTAGAAATGGCACTAAGGGTGACACCTATCACCAAGCTTGTACTCCATTGTTTGGCCTGGACTAATCAGCCACTGAACTCTAAGTGTTACATAAGTTAAGTAACATTAACTTGGCCTCTGCACAAAAATAAATAATAAGATTGTAGTATGTTCAGATGAGAGCTGTCCTGACGATCAAGTAGGAAAGGGTAAGATAAATTTTAATGCAGCCCTACATAATCTTCTCTGCTGTCACCTTTTGTCATTCTTTTCTAGAACTGTCTTATCCAGCATCTTTCTGAAGTGTCTATGTTTAGGGTACACTGCTTCCCTTTAAAATCAGCATTTTGCTTTACTGAGGTCTTTACACGTGTGAAAGGAAGGAGAAGGAGAAAAGTAACTTACTCACCACTACTAAACAGAATCTATAATCTTTGCTCATTTGGGTTTTAGGGGAGTTCTGTTTGTTTGTTCATTTGTTCATTTGTTTGTTTCCATAAGACTGTTCTTCTCACCCATACAGCCATAAATGAAACTGCCATAGAGATAGGACCACACAGTGCACTTCTGAGACCAAAATAAGCAGTCAAAGGGGAATTATCTCAGCCTGGAGAAGCTTTGTTGATTGGGGGAAAAGCATACATTTCAATATCTATTTGTTATATGTTGTTTTTTGGTGTTTTTTTTTTACAAAATGGTCTTCCACATGCTCTGGCTCGACTCATCTTTACTGCAGTATGCTAGTGAAAAAGCTTACTGCTTTCAGCAAGAGTGAAGCTTATGCTGATGCAAACTTTTCAGATCCACTCATTAATCTAGCATCTGGAAGCCTGCTAATCAGAGCCAAAAGGTTTCTTTAATACTCCCAGTGGTTTATAGTCCCCAGCAAGACTTTCCATTTTTGTGAACGATTAGTTACTGTGTTACACTGAGGGGGGAAAAAAAAAAAAGCTGAAATTTGTTACCGATTGTGCTCTCAGCAGTCTCCCAGTTATAAAGCAATGCACCTGGAAATCCCTTCTCTGAAGTGCAGCACAATGAAGGCACTAAGTCGCCTATTACAGCTCCCTTTGGTCCCAACTTGTGCTTAATTTTTAAGGATATTGAACAGGTCATTTGAGACACTGTTAGCAGAAACTTGAAAAATCTTCAGAGTTTTCATCTTGAATGCCAGCAGGCTTATTTGAGCCTGAGAAAGTAGTGAGATCACTTACAGTCTCCTGAGAGTGGAAAAACCCCATGCATTTATGTTCATTCTTCTAAAGCTGCCTTTTGTATCAATCTTTGTTATGATTTAACTACAAGGCTAATCAAACCAAAAAGAGAAGACCAAATGCTCTTTCTGGATATTATTCTACTATGATATAAAAGGCAGTTAGTTGAAAAAACAATGAAGGCTGTTTTTTCTGGAGCCAAGCTGAAATTAGGATTTTCAGGCTAAAATAAACAAGACAGAGAAATTTAGTGCTATGGAAAGGAACTTTACCCCAAAGACAGCTCCCACTTGAGCTTTGCTATTTTTTTTTTGCTGTTGTTGTTGGTTTGACTTAGCAGGGATTCATTCCTGTTGTGATCCAGTGATTTCAGGGGTACCTCCAGACACCTTGTTACCCTAGGAGGCAGTCATCTCAAAAACCACCAGCATTTCCTCACCTTTCCATCTGATTATAGACATATATTGTAGGTGATGGAGAAATCATAGTCCTAACTCGAGCAAATTAATACCACACGAATGGCTTATTCTGAGAAAAACCCAGCACAGACAAGGAAAATGAAAACAACAACAGAAAGGTAATCATGGAAAACATTCTTGTAAATCTTTCCTAATTAAAAGAAAAAAATTGTCTTAGGCCCAATCCACAGCCATCCCAAAGCAATGTAATTATCTCCTGAGACCTGTGCTTGGTTTCCCCAAAGGTATTGTCAACAGTTTTGCATGGAGTCTTTTTATCTTCTGGCAATTCAGAACCTTTAAGCAAGGAATATTATTCTGAAAACAACTGAATAAATTCTGATCACATTCCTTTGCATCATCACTCTGTATTTTCTGTCCCCTGGCTGCTTGTACCTGGCCCTCAGAGAAAATCCTTTGCCAAACAGCACTGACACTTGGCAAATATTTTGGGGACAAAGTCAAGGAAAATTATAGTGTTCTTAAGGAGTAGAAATAAGCACTGGCCAAAAATATTTTTATGAAAAACTAAGATATTTTTGATGCAAAAATGTATTTTTTGTTAGATGACCCAATTTTGCCTTTACTCTTGCATTCTTCTATTTCAGAAGAAAATCCCCAAAACCTCTTCCTCATCATAAATCATGAAAATTACTTCTCATCTAGTGAATTTTATGTGTAGATATCAGGATTTTATCTGTGGTTTTCAGGGAATGCACCAGAATAATTTTTTAAAATGTACTGTACTATGGTTAAGTCTGTAGTGCTCTATACTACATCAAATTCACTTCTAAATATGAAATTAAGCTGGAAAAGAAGTACAGAGTGGAACTCAATGTAAATGAAGAAGGGAAGCTGCATCAAGAAGGCCTCTGTGCGGGGGAAAAATAAGGAAAAAAAAAAAGAAAAGAGGGAAAATAGATAATAAATAATTTCCAAACCTTATATCACATAATTACAAGGGTTCAAAAGTTCCTCTGTAGATTTTCCAGTCCAACCACCCTGTCAAGGCAGGGTCACATGCAGCAGGTGACACAGGAATGAGTCCAGTTGGGTTTGGAGCCTCTCTAGAGAGCCTCCTTGGACAGCCTGTTCCAATGCTCTGCCATCCCCAGTGTAAATAAGTTTTTCCTTCATGCTGAGGTATAATTTAGGTGTTTTAGTTTATAGCCATTGCTCCTTCTCCTGTTGCTGGGTACCACCAAGAAGAGTCTGGCACTGTCCTCTTGGCACCTGACTTCGAGATATTTCTATGTATTGATGAAATCCCCTCTCAGTCTGCTCTTCTCCAGATTAAACATGATCAGTGGGTATTATTGAGTTATTTATCTTTCTCTTTTAGAAAATGAAATATAGCCATTTATCCTATTAAAGATTGCCTATAAATCACAGGTTCTTAGTCTTACAGGGAACATTTCAACTCCATTCCATTAACTGTACTAAATATGAGTTGGCTGATTTTTTAAGAAGTAAAATGTTACTAAAGGCTTCATACTGACTGACAGAAAAAGTGTAGTATTTTCACCCATCCTGAGACTTATAACACTAGCATGAGCATGTGAACCAGTCACCCCAAATATCTCCTGTTAAAGAAACTAGGAACAAGTTGAGCCACTCAGACACACATGACTGGTTTTAGGGCAAAATTAATCACATCCTGTAATTTTCAGTTAATCTGAGCTGAGTATGAAGGAAGCCAAAAAAACTAGCTCCAGTGTATATGTCTACATGTCAAATGAACCCCTGTAAGTTTGTCCAGTGAGATCAGCAAATTGCTTCAAAACCTGCACTGAGATTAATGAAGACTGGTAATATTTCTACTGTTGTGTAGGGAGTGTGTGAGGGGAGTATTACATTAAATGGTCAAAAATTCCAGGAAGGTTACTGGGTTTTATTAAAATCTAGAGGACAATAATCCATTTTGCACCAGTCTCTTCCTTCATTTGCTTCATATACATTGCGAACCAAACCCATTTAATGTAATCCCAGTCACAGAGTTTCCTGCATCATTTATCTCCCTGATACATTATGGACAAATGGTGGCTAGAGAGGCCTTCACAGCTAACCAGAAACACATACAGAGACTGGAGTGTGTCCTGAGCACAACTAACAACTGGTATCCTCCATGTCTGACAATTTAGACTGAGGAATTCAGATCTTGATCTGAACATGTGCCAAAGGCAAGAGATTTGACAATCCTGACATAGAATATAGGGGAAAATACACAGAAGGGACATTTCCCTGCCATTTCAGATGTCTTCTTTCTAGGCAGTTCAACCAAGAAAAGGTACCTTACTTGGAGGAAGCACACATGTGCCTTTGGGTGAAAAATCTAAACTGCTAAGTCACAGAGAAATAACATGACTTTCCACAAACTTCCTCTGGTTACTTATCCAGTGCAGCCTATGGAATAAGGTGCTGGATGTAATCCCCCCTCTCCATGGAGTGTCTGGATATTGAAAGCCATGTAGTCCCAGATCATGTAGTTTTATATCCTGTAGTTTGTAGCTTACAACCCCATTCTGCAGTACCTTTTCAGAAGTGTAATCAAAAGGAATTCTCTGCAGTTATATCACACAAAACCAAAAAATGAGGTCAAATCTATGACACACTTCAGTTTTTCCCACAGACTTTTAGTGGAGAAACACCTGGCCTGGTTCTATTGTAGTAGACAAGTCTTATTTTCTGTAAGTGTGTTTGGTGCAATTTTTAATAGATTCTAAGTCATATTCTTGAGTGTACTGAGTCATTAATGTATTCAACTTTTGGTTTTAGTGCTCTACAGTCATAGCAGATGTTTAAAAAATTGTGTTCATAGGGTTGGATCTGTTGCATCTGCTTCTTCTGAGACATGCTGCCTTTCTAGCTCATTGCACTCTCATTAAATTAAAAATAAGCCTAAATATCTGAGCTGATATTAATCAGGAGAAAAAAAGTGAGAAAAAAGAAAGAAAATTACAATTATGTGTACTTATATGAAATTTTTTTGTAAACCAGAACAAAAACCAGAGTGAAAAAGTTTATTGGGCTCTCTGAATGACCATTGTTCATCTCTGTCAGTTGACTAATAAAAAAAAAAAAAATACTGGTTGGAATTAACACCATCAAACAATTTTGATAGGAAGCAGGGTAGCCAAGCCAGCATCAGCAGCCAGCAGCCATAGGCTGCCTTGTCTGCAGCCTCTGCTATGGCTTTGAACTCTGTAGAAAGGACATTAGCACAACCATTTTCACTTCTGCCTCCAAATTGCTTTGATATGACTTGGCAGCTATGATCTATTAATAAATAACTTATAATCTATTAATAAATAAATAATGATGTATAAATAAAAACTTATTTGTAACTGTTATTACTGCTTTCTATCCTGCAATCAAATTCCATATACAGATTTTTTTAGCTCCTCAGTTTTCCATTTTCAGACAAGTTTGCCCCAAAGACAAAGGAGACCAAGGATCTTGCTGTCTTAACTTGGGTTTGATCTGTTCAAATGGGCTGTACTTGTGCAGCTGTTCTTATGCAGCTAAAAACATACCAGTGGTCAGCCACAGCTCTCTGATCATGTGGAAACCACATATCAGAGACATGTTCACTTCTCCTTGTCCCAGATTATCCCAGAATTTTGGTGGGCCAGAAGACTTAACTATGTAAGCCATTTCCAAACTTCTCACTCTGAATCTTCAAGTTATGCCCTCTTGGCTTTAATTAATTCCATTTAATGTGGGGCTGCTAAAATGCTGACATTCCAGCCTGCCCTTTGAGGGTACCCAGCTCTCACTGTTGGCTGCGGTCCAAGGCACTTTTCAAGTAGTTTTGTGTTTATATATTGGGGGTAAAAGAGGGTTTAATCAGGAACAAAATGGGAATTAGACTGCAAGTATCAATGATCACAGCCAAAATATATGCAACAGGTGTGAATCAAGAAATATTTAATGGCAGATTTTTGGTTTCAGATATAGGAG
Organism: Parus major; assembly: GCF_001522545.3. NCBI lineage: Eukaryota > Metazoa > Chordata > Aves > Passeriformes > Paridae > Parus > Parus major. The sequence continues at coordinate 78,936,191 of NC_031768.1, read as the reverse complement.
TTTGTTGCAGATTCATCCCATCTAGATTCCAAATGTTAGATGCCTGTTATAAAACATTTATGTATACTTGGTCTACATTATTTGAGAATCAGAGGCTGCTTTATGGAACAATTATTTCTACCATCAAAGAAACCTTCCTTAAAATGAGATGGATAGGGCTCTGGAGCTCATGTTACCTTTTTTTTCTCTCTCTCTTGCCTATGGCGCAAGCCAGTGAGAGGTGCTTAGTTACCCATTTATGTATTGCCTCTCATTTCAGTAGAATACATAAGATATCCATAGCCCTAGAATACATAAGATATCCATAACGAACTGGTAGTTATGGCATGGGACTTGCAAGTTCTTCTAACACAGTAGAGAGTGGCCAGGTGCAGTATCTTAAACCATCCCTAATCATAGAACACATTTTGCATGTGGGTAGCAGAGCCCACCCTAAATGAATGATTAGCTTAGACTAGACTTTAGATGACTAAATTTGTGTGAAGTTAATCCCAACAGCAGTGCTCAGTTTAGGTGTCTTGGACTGGACTTGGTCGCTCACACAATGCAGTTTCTTTTGAGATACTTCAGAGTTATTCTGTCTGCATACCGGCTGCCACTCCAGAACAAAGGTCTTACATAGGTCCTGTATCATATCTGCCAACCAACATATCCCCTTACATCTCCATGTTGCCAACTAACCCAAGTAAATGTCTGCCTTAACTCAGTTCTGTGGAGTCAATCTTCTATTATCCAGCCCTTAAAAATTTGGCTTTGTTTCAAGAAGAAGCAGTCAGGCATGAAATCTAGACAAAATCTAAGGACAGATCTTTTAAATTCACTTAGGAGCTTCTATATCCAAGCACATCACTGTGCTAACATTGATGGGATGCCACTGGACTTGGACAGGAAAGTAATTTCAGATCCCTTGCAAAAGAAAAGCCCCATTTCAAAAATTAAGGTAAGGGCACAGGTGTGAGACCTGACTACCTATTTCCCAGATGGGAATTCAGTAGATAAGGAGGACACTTGACAAATTAGTACATTAGTACATTAATATTTTGCCTTTGGTAATAAAGAGAAAGAAGTATGTAACTGTCATGAGATAAAGATGAGTGGCTTTTCATTTTAAAGTAAGAACAATTTATTAGGGGAAGGAGGAATGAACTGTGGCACAGAGACAGTTTTCACAACTATCAACTTCCAACTTTGTTTTCCTTGTTTACTAGGGTTCAAATGTCCTTTTCTTTTTTTTCGGATTTTTTTACAGCATTAGAGACATCTAGTGGCTGAAAAGCATAAAAGAAGGACATATTCTGACAGGTCCTACTCCACCCTGAAATACATGGGGAAAAGAATGGGCCAGTCACTCAATCCAATAAAGCTGAGGTAAAGGAAACCACTTTTCCTTTTGCACCTCCCAAAATATGGAGATGGGAAAAGATGACCAAGATGAGTGAATGATGGTGTAAGTTACATGTGGGCATGGAATGGAGAAAGCACTGAGAGATACTGGTATCTTAGCCTGGAGTATAAAGCAACTCAACTGAGCCATGTGAAATGTAAGCATAAATCTCACTCAGTTCCTGTCCTGACTCTCATGCAAAACAAAAAGTTGTTTGGTTTTTTTTTTTTTTTGTTTTTTACAGCCCTTTCAATCACCAGCATTAGAACATGACTGGAAGTTTATCCCAGGTCATCAGCTGTTGCATGGAAATCAAAGTGGTTTCTTGAAAAGCCAAGTAGAAAATTTTCTGCCTACTGTTGAGAAAATCACCCTTAGTTAAAAAGCAGAAATCATCATAACAGGCTGGAATTCAACACTTGGCTGGAAAAAATAGGGCAGTTTTCTACCTGCTGCAATTCTGTTGAAATCAAGCAGTTACACCACCAGATCAAATTGGTGCAGTGTATTCCAATAATAACACAAAGATTCTTGCTTAAGAAAAAACAAAAAACAAAAACAAAAATAATAAAAAATAATAAAACCCACAATATCATATTGTTTAAATGTTGATTTCTACTATGAATAGCTAAAAGTTTTTCCCCAAAATTGTCTTCCATTCCAGTGCACTTTCAAAATATGATTACTAGAGGAAACCAGGGCTCACAGAGATGTGGTGCACACCTACATCTTACCCCTAAAAAGTCAAGGGACATTGAGATATACACAGTGTAGATTAAATCTACAAACTCCTCAGGCAGTTTTGTTATTTAGATCATCAGTATGTATGGAGACTGTATAAAAACTCAGATAGCTCATAAATATTAGCACATATTTCTGTACATTTTCCTTTAGGCAGTTACACCCAATCCATTTGGAATGAGATAGAATATCTTTTCTCTTATATTGTATATGAGTTGAACAAACGTGTATCTATGGATCATGACGGAAGGTGGATGTGTTTTTCTGACTTGCAGCACTTTGTTGGTTGGTGTAGACTAGGAATATTTTCCTTGATACTTCACCCTGGAGCATTTGCCACCCTTTTGGAAGCAAAGACAAAGGCACTCTTGCAAAGAGTACCTGAGGATCCTGAGCCAGAAGAAACCTTTGGTTTCTGGGTAAGGCGTGAAAGACAGAGAAAAGTGACCCAGGCGTAAGAGAGTCTGCAGTACCCACAGAAAATGGGAAACCACTGAAAAGTTTGGGAGAAAATAGCCCCATCAAGACATGGAAGAGACTTAAAGCAGATTTTTCATGGGTCATCCTCATAGTTTTCTTCCAAAATAAAACTTAACCCTGAGGATTCCAAGCCCTCCATGGGATGTCCCTGGCTGTCCTCTGTTTCAGGGTACAGTGAGGGTGGATGCGCTTTCTGAGTATTTGTAGAATCATGGAATTGCAGGATGGTCTGGATTGGAAAGGACCCTGAAGATCATCTAGTTCCACCCCCTCTGCCATGAGCAGGGATGCCACTGACTAGATCAGCCTTTTGTCAGGTATTGAACACAAGAAAACCTGGTTCTGCCCAGTGTATTATAAAGCAGAATGAGCCCATGGTGGAATGGATTGGCACAGCCCACTTTCACCAGCATGAGCAGACAGTTCTGCAGGCGAGGAATTCTGAAACCTGATCTCTTTCAGACTCTCTGATTAGGCTTTAGGCATGCACATTATCTTTATTTTCCAGAAAACAGAGGATAAAATTGCCCTTGGCAGTTTTTTCTTCTTCCTCATGCCTGCCGGGGCTAGTCAAGCCTGTAAGCCCATGTATAAACTGCAGAATTACTTAATACACTGAATCTACAGATGAATAACAAGTTCTAAGTTTCTGAATTATTGAGAAATATAACAGGCTTTTTCCTAGTCCAATTGCTCGGTGTTTTATTTTTATGACTGAACATTTTGTTTCATCTACCCAAATCATTCTCTAACTGTCACAGTCTGGTTACATATAATCATTTGGTCCAGGTTATCAAAAGCAACATATCTGGTATCTATTCACTCTACAGACCAGCCTTCCAGTGACAAAAATGCAGTGACCCTCATTGAGAAAGTGTTAAAAAATCAATGGTGCTGGCATCACCGTGGATGTCTCAATCTGCTTCTTCCTTTCTTATTCCGAAATGCATCCATGTTCCTGTCAATACTATCACTGCCTCTCCACAATAACCATTATGTTCTCTCATGTCAGTTATCCAGAGCACCTGATAAGCTGACCCATCACACAGTAACTATGAGTCACCTACATCCTTTTATTTTTGGCTGGTAACCAAGATGGTCCCATTAATTTTTTTTTTATTATTATTTTTTTTTTTTTTTTTACTTCTTCCCAGCAAGATCAATGCACAACCAAAATTCAGTGCCACATGGCTCTCTTCATCACAAGTCAGATGGCTGGCTGAAGCACCAGGATACACAAGGACTGACAGCAAAGAATAGGTGGAATTGAAGATAAGGTACATATTATGCTGCAAAATGTATCTTCCAGCCAAATGGATTTGCGTTTTCTGCATACCACTGTCTCCTCCAAACCTATGCTCTCACTTTCTGTAGGGATGGTATCAAACAGTTTGTTTTCTGTGCTGGTCTGTACCTGTGTAAGGGCTTATCTCAGTTATCTATATCTGGGGATATAGTTTGACTCTATGTAGGAAAATTGCAGATACAACATAATAATGTACCTTACCCTGTATCTTGATCTCCATGTTTTTCATCTCTTCAGTGGCTTCAGTTTATCTATTGTTCTTTGAATCTACCCAAGTTACTGCAGGGAACAGAATCAACCCTTTACTGCATGATTTAAGTAAGTGACAAAACTGCAAAGAGAAGACGATAACCTTGATTACTCCTGTGTCAGAAAGAAATAAACAAGATGAGCACACTGTTTCAAGCACTGGTGCATGATTATCCTTCCTAGCAAACTGCTAGCAAGAGCTTTGGCACTACCATCACCAAAGTCCATGCTCCCAGACCATCTTTTGTATCAGTGAAGGTTGGCACAGACCAACCAAATGAAGTTTTCACTCACTTGAAGGTATGAAAAAAGTCATGTCTCTACGAGAAAGAATTAAGTTACAGTGGGTGTGTCCCATCATGCTGATGAGCCAGTTTGACTTATATCATCTGTTAAACCCAGAGCTCCTATCAGTCCTGCTCAATCAAACAGTCACTCACTAGCCTGCCAGAACTTTCAAACAGAACTAATCATAACCTCTAAGGGTGGTTGTATTTCAACTTTAGGGCCCAAAGATCCCTTATCATTCATAACTTTTACTTCTTCCATTTATTCATTCAACATCCCAAAGAACAGAAGCAGCTATATAAATAGATTGATCACTTTAGACAATATTGGCATGTCTCCAGTGTCTTATTTTCAAAATCCACCTCTTCAGGTTTATGGCTTCAAGAGAGACTGCACAATATCTCATGTTGGTTTTTTGCAACAAAGAAGTAGCTTGAATATGCTAATTCTTTTATATAGCTTTTCATTTGCTCTGGTTTTCTTTTGAAATAAGAGGGCATAAATCACAAAATCACCCACACCCCCTCACTGAATGGTTAGCTCCAGGAAATTTATTCATTTGTAGTTCATTGACTATCAGACAGCTATTAGTTTTGCCCTCAGCAAAATTAGCCGTAAAATCAAGGCTTATTTCAAACAATCAGTAAGTCAAGCAGGCTCGTATAAAACAAATTTGCCATTTTCACTGGTATGGAAACAGTACTTTTGGCAAGATTTCACTATCCCATGAATCTGTCTAAAAAATCTGTGCCAAAATCTTTGCCATAACATTTCCCACCCTTGGTAGCTGTGTTGCTCCAAATCATAGAATCATTTTGGTTGGAAAATACATCCAAGAATATTGAGTCCAACTGCTAACCCAGCAACTGCCAAGTTAATAGTAAAATATATCACTAAATGCCACATTTACACCTCTTTTAAATACTTTCAAGTATGGTAACTCAACCCACTGTTCCAGGCCTAACAACCTTTTTGTTTGAAGACATTTTTCTAGTATCTAATATAAACCTCCCATGGCACAACCTGAGACCATTTCCTGCTGATGTATCACTTGTTCCCTGGGAGAACAGCCTGACCCCCACCTGGCCATATCCTCTTTCCAACCAGATGTAGAGAAATAAGGTCCACCCTGAGCCTCCTTTTCTCCAGGTAAAACTCCCCCAGTTCCCTCATCTGCTCCTCACAGCACTTGTGCCCCAGAGCCTTCCCCAGCTCCGTTGCCCTTCTCTGGACACGCTCCAGCCCCTCAATGTCTTTCTTGCACTGAGGAGCCCAGAACTGAGCACAGCATTTGAGGTGTGGCCTCAGCAGTGCCGAGTCCAGGGGGACGGTCACTGCCCTGCTCCTGCTGGCCACACCACTGCTGATCCAGGCCAGGATGCCACTGGCCTTCTTGGCCACCTGGGCACTCTGGTGGATCAGGTTCAGCCACTCATTGACCAGTGCTCTCAACCTTCCTGGACTTTGCCTCTCAGGGCTACCTCCCAAAGAGCACTCTCAACCAGTCTCCCAAGTAGGCCAAAATTTGCCCTCTGGAAGTCAAAGGCTACAGTTCTTCTCATCCCAATCCTACACTTGAAGATTGGTAACTCCATCATTTCATGATCACTGCACTCAAGAAAATTCCAGTCATCACATCATCCACCAGTGCTTCTCCATCCACAAGCAAAAGGTTTGGAGGATCACCTCCAGCTGTGACAGGAAGATATTATGTCTCAATAAAAACACTGTTGGAAATTTCCACATTTTCTTTGCTGAAACTTTCCATGTAGATTGTACAACAGCCATTCTTTTAAGCCTATCTGATGTGTTACTAGAAAAATAAATCATATCAGATCTATCTGAGAAATAAATCAAGTACACCAGCTAACACTCACAAACCTCGCTGCTTTCATTAAATGGCAGCAGGCTGCTCACTGCTTTTGGGGTTTTTATTTCATTTTAAATTTTCTCATAAATGTTCTATTCTTAATGTCTTCCAAATCCATTACTCTCACAGATCTTTGACACACAGTATATCTCTTCTACAAAACCATACATGGAGCCCCTAGGTAAGATATTTTTCAGCCTATATCATAATATTCTAATTAATGTCTAATGACACTTCCTAGAAAAAAAAAAACAAAACAAAAAAACCATAAAAAAGTGTAATTAAGCAAAGGAACCTAAGGCCATAGCAATCCTAGGGGTTAAGACTCACATAATCACATATAGAGTGAATTTCAATTCCTCTCTTTAAATTATCACCCAATGAAAATTAAAACGTAGCTTTTCAGAGAATCAAAGGTCTTTAATCCTTGGTTACACATTGGTTCCCATCATGATAAAAGAACATAAATAATTGTCCATGGTTTACATTAAATTTCATATTGTGTCAATATAACCAAGATTCCTCTTTCCAAATGCAATGATAAATATGCTCACAAAGCTTTCCCTTTAGCACACCTCAGAGTACAATACGTTCACACTTTTCACAAAAATGATTTTCTGACAGATTATTTGGGGTGAAAAATATTATCTCCAAGATGTGTTAAAGTGTGTCATTAATAGATGCATGTGTGTTTTCAGTAATCTAATGATTTCAACATTTTTAAATTCAATTTTACAAAACCCTATATTTACATGTTTGTATTGCCTATGTACATAAATTATTATTTTAAAATTATGTTTACATACATCAAATTGTCCATTTATTAAGAGAAAAACAACATGTGCAGCACCAGGTGCTGGAGTTAAGGTGTTTTTTCTGAATAAGTATGTTCCCCTTGTATATGGAAAGCAGTATGAAGAGCACTAAATCATCTTGTCTCTAGGAACACATATGAACTGTAAATGAATAAGGTAGGCAATTTTGCTTAATTAGAATCAATACTATCATCCTTTAATTAAAGAATATTGATTGTGTTATCCAGAGGGAAGGCTTGCAGAGGATACGCTTTCTGTTTGACTTGCAAAATTATGTCAAGGGTCAAATTGGACTTTTTTGGATGGAATACCCCATTCAAGAAGAGTAATCACTCTGAATTCACCCAGGACCTTTCCTTAAAGCACTAAAATGGGTACCCAATGCTAAATCCTTACAAAGAAAACAGAAGTTTTTAACTGAGAAAGATATGAGCTTTTTTATATTCCTCCTCCAGAGGATCTTCAGAGAGGTAGAGCATCCCATTTTCTTCCCACTCCCTGTGTCAGGAAGATCAATAGGGAAGTGCATGGATCAGGAACCTCATTGCTTTTGCAACATCTCCCATACACATACAACACTCAATTTCATGACAGTTCAAGGAATGGTATGATGAGAAAACAAAGTTGCCTCATGTGTCATCATTCTGTTTTAAGACCTGAGTGCTGTAGCTTCCAGCTATTATTGATATAAGAATGACATGCAGTCCCCAGTATTCCCATTTTCCTCTACACAGCCAAAGTGAACCTCAGAATTGCATGGTACTGAACACTGAAATTGTATTAAGCCACCAATTAAGTGCTGAAATACACACTAGTTCATGTCAATAATAGTGACAAAGAGGCGTGCTCTTGAAAAAAAAGCCTGTGCATGTCTGAGAATCTTCCTTCACAGTAACCATCTGAGCCATACATCATGAGCAAAGTAGAATAAAAAAATAATAATAAAAAAAAAAGTTAAAAGATAGCTGTGTGCCTATCTACAAAGTCTCTACAGACTGAAATTTATCTGAGCTGTCCAAGGGGAGGAAAAGGGTTTAAGTATGTATTAGTAAGTTGCAGGATATATTCCATGTTTAAATATACATGGTCACTAATCAGTAGCTGCAGGTCTTTTCAAGCTTCTCAAGCACCATTTGTTTGCACACTGTAATTCTTATCATTATTAGTCATTACTAGAATTACAAGGCTGTAAACTTCTATTCAAAATTAGACCAATATTATTAAAAAACAAAACAAAATTAAACAAACTTATATAAGGAGGTATTCCAGCTTCCTGGAGGTCTTCTGGAAAAGAACAGGAGGAGGAATGGGAAAACTGATGCAGAGGGTTGAAAAGACTCCCAGTTTTACAGTGGGTTTGTGATGACTTTTATACTATTCCCAGTTCAGTGCTCTTAGACCTGCTCCCCTCCATTCCTTTTATTGGCAGGGACTAAAACCTCAGATTTTGCTCTGAAGTAAATTATGCCATCAGTTAAATGTGAGCATTTATTAGCTTCTGTCATTACAGAACCTATGTACTAAAATGGACACATGCATATGTGCAGATTTCCCCTCCTGGACCACATCAAGGGTGGGAATCATGGACGTGCAAACAATGCTGGTACATAGATCCTTTTACCTATGGATCATGTTTGGAGGATTTCCATGTGTAAGTGTGCATGACCTCACACAGGACAGTCTGCCTGTGCAATGCCCTGCTGCCTTTGCCAGTCCATCACTAGAAATGATAATGCATGTGCTTCTGCATGGCTGGGACACCTGGGCTTTTGCATCATGGACAGTAAGAATGAGCACCTGATGGAAAACATAAAAGGTTGGTAATTACTCCTGCCAATAAATGGGATAACAGTGCAACATTTCCTCCATCAGCAAAACCAAAAGGTGGTTATGAGCATGAGCATCGCTCCATCAGCAAAACTGCAAGGGCAGCAGTAATCAGAGATACCTTCATCCATTTCCATACGCTATGTTGATTGGGAATAACATTCAGGTCAATTTTTTTTTGCAGTCTTTTAAATGAAATGATGTATTTATTTGATTGATGACGTCCTAAGCATTCTCCATTTCAAAATTTCACTTTATGGGTTATTTCCCCTCAGCTATCATTAATACAATGCCCAGGCTAATGAAGCACTCAGTAGAATGTAAATACTAATGAAGTGTGCTGGACTTCTAGCTAGCAGGCCTGTAGGGGGAAGATAATTGAACAGGTGAATGAAATTGTGTAAATATATAGCTGTTAAGCATAGGACAGTCTGGAGGGCATTTAGATGGGTGGTTTTTTTTTTTATCCTCTAATCCTTCTTGTTCCTTGTTCTTCAGCATCAGTTTGTGCATATGAGCCTTTGGGTTGATACAAACCCAGACAATTTCTAGGTGGAAAAGGTGCTGCTGAGCTGGTTGCACAGGAAAGCAAATGTTGCTCTTTTCTCAGTGTGGATAGGTTTCCACATAATAACATGAGCTATTTATGCAGAGTTCTTTCTTACTGCCAAAAGCTAAGTGTATGGAGAGCTCGGTGACACAATTATGCCTATTAAAGACAATATCTTCATGCCTCTTCCTTTCAGATGGACAAAGCATTGCAGAGTACAGCTGATACTTGTGGGAAGGCACCCGTCATGTTCTCATGAGGAATCTCAGCTTGTATTTCTTCTGTAAGGAATGGTCTTGAGGCTCTGCAAAGCCCAAACACGAGGAAGTGCAGTGGCAGCAGTTCAAAATGGTTTTAGTTCCCTGTGTTGCAGTGGTCAGAGAAAAATATGAGTCCCTATGTGCACATCTGACTGGGTACAAAAAAAAAAAAAAAAAAGAAAAACCAACAGCCAAAAGCAGGCTGAAAAGGTGCAATTAGACAAATGAGGTTACATTATGTCTCTGTAAGGAATGTGGTTTGAGTTATACTACTGCCCTGTGGCTCTTACCTTGCTAGTGTCCTACAAAGGACTGCTAATCTGCTCTCAGCAGGGGAGGTGTTAGAGCACCTTGTGTGGACAAGATCACATGTAAGGAAATCCTGACTGACTGGTGATACCTTAGACATACTGATTTGCCAATTCATCTGTATTACCTAATGATGAGAAACTTAGTGATTAGACTCAGCTATGACATATCATTTTTTTCTTTTCCATGACACAATTTAGGCCAGGGTCCAAGAAAATTATTTCTCCATATCACAGTTTCTTAACTGTTTCTGTAACAAACCTGCCTTTTTCTCACCAATTGCCGAGCTGGGTTACAACACATACTAGGTGTACCAGTACAAAATCTGCCCCAAGGAATTGGAGGTTTCAACCTAGAACTGAAGGTAAATCTGAGTTCTATGATCTGTAATCTGAGTTCATGGAGAATGTTCAAGTAAATCTATGGGCTGGATGATAATCCCCTTTCCTATCCTGGTCCAGTTCTATTCACAGGAAGAAGATTAGAAAGCCGTGCAGGGTTCTCATGAGTGGTTTCCTAGCACAGGAAATTCTCAAGGAAAACATGAGTAAGGTATTTTCTACACTTTCTGCCAGCACTGATGTAATGACCCTATCATGTAAGACAAATCAGTGAATTAATTCCCTGCTTTTCCTGTTAAAAAGGTTTGTTCTCTTTTAGGTTCTTTGGCAAGAACCATGAAGCAGTCCCCCAAAAAATCCTATCTCTCCCCCATCTCAAAAAAAACCCACAATGAAACACTAAAGCACAGAATTTGTCAGTCTTAGTCACCATACTATCTCCTTTTATTAATAGAGCCTTGACACGGAAGAGTTTTCTGGCCAGACATTTTTCACACCCCAATAGGCTCAAATAAAAAATTATTGCCAGCACAATGATTTAAATGTAAGATGTAACACTACAGCACTTGCCTAGCTTGATTTTTTAATGTCAGCTCCAATGTGTCTGACACATGCAAGACATAAATGAATATCCATATTTCCTTGGAATTAAAGGTTCCCTGACAGCACACGGTATGGAGCATACGGCACTCCCGATGGGTCGCTATTGTGGACTGGCATTATTTTCACCTCCTTCATTCTTCCCCAGCCAGCTTGAAAAGTGGGAGCCAAGACTCTCCCCACTAACCTCAGGGGCAATTTTCTCAAAATATTTGATATAAAGCAGTCTATGCTATATTTGCTAATTGCATTTGTCAACTTCCCTTGCCAAAATTTTCTTAACTAACAAAACCATTGGCAATAAACATGGAGATCTATGTATTTGGGTAGAGGAAATATTTTTTACAGTGCATGAGCTAAAGGTTATAAATGAGAAATGATTGTTTGCTTCATAGAGTGGTCCATAGAGCTTCCTCTGCCCACACTGTGTCAAAATTGGCACCTTTCTCCTTTTTAAAATAACTTTTTTTGATGTATTTCTACTCAGCTTCTTTCTCCGCCTCCTAATCTCTTTGTTCAGTATTTCCTCCCTACACAGAGTCATCACACCATTCATCTGCATCAATCTGTCTGCTGCTCACAGACTTTGCTGGGTCTGCCTCATCAAGTGCAGTCACTAAATTCATATCTTTTTTCAAGTTGGTAATTGCCTTCAGCTTCACGCTGTCATTTCTGCTTGTGTTGATGTCTATTAGATTTTTGTCTACTGTTTCAGAAGTCTGTGTCTTGTTCCTTGAGTCACATAAACTCCAGCTTTGCCAGTAATTTACCAGCCCATCCTGTCTGAAACTGTAGAAATGTTTCTGTGCACAATTCTCTGCTCATCATGAAAAAGGTGAAATATCTAATACCAGTAGCCATGTGCCCAGGCATAAAGCACAGGATTTATCTCTTCTAACCTCAAGGTGTAATTCAGTTTGAGATAAAACTACTACTAACATAATATGCCTACCAGTCAGTGTCTCCATGTATAGCAGTGTCCAAACTCCTATTATAGCAGCGCAAACTAACTCAATTAATTTGTCCTCACACAAGCCTCTAGTGCCATCTGAGATGCCCTTAAGCTTTCTGTCTGGCTTTCAGCCACATGCTTCGAGTCTCTTGTCAATACAGGAAGTACAATCTAGAGCAATTCAATTTATCCTAACTCCAGTTAAAGCCAGAGGGTCAGCAGAGTTGCTTTTCAGCCTCCAGTGTAGTGATTAAATTTTCATTGACTAAAGCAGGAGGTGAGGCACTTAACTCACAGGTAAACACCTACATGCAGGCATCTTAGTTTAAATGTCTTAATCTGGAGCTGACTTCCACCCTACAGGCTCTGTTCAGTTGCCCAAACATATGGTGATATTTGCAACACTATGGAGTGTCCAAATCATCCAAAATGCTGACAAAATGACACAAGTTACAGGAGTACTGCTCAGAGCCACATGGAATACCCTGGGGCATTTCAGATGGCACTAGAAATCAGTGTCTAGGTTACTGAAAGACTACGTCTTTGCAGTATAGATGCCTAAACAGACTTAGGTTCATTTCTAAGGAAGGTGAAATAAGGTTTGAATTATGCCTAAGAAAATTCAGTGTGAGGAAGACATATTAAAAGAAATTAGAAAAAGCCTTAGCCAGAAACTCTTGGATATATTTGCCATTTAAAAATAACTACCAAGCCTAAGCTAATTACCTAGACCAACTCCACAGTATACAAATATAGGTTCCTTCAGATGAAAATTTACACCACGTAAGAGAGATATCTAAATCAGGCAGGAAGAATTGCCCTCTAGAGCTGTTTATCACTCTCTGCAGATTGTGGAAAGAACCCTAAAAAGTATCTTAAATGCCTAATGTTTACCAGTCTAATGCTAAACGAAAGCACATTCTGCTTTTCCCTGTATGTTTCAATAATATTTACGCAACTCCCTAAGTGTTACATATGTGAAAATTCTTTTCTGTAGGTGCAAATTTTAGATATTTGTGTAAACAATGAGTTTTTGTCAACTGCTTCTATAACATCCATCATGGTAAGCTCGGTGGCCAACACCATGACTTCCCTTTATAAATTCACTCTGAGTATTTATATCTATAAACAATATTGCTGGTTTTGCAAACCTTAGGCCTACTTAGTAATAGAATTCGTTATCCTACACTAAACATTTCCTTCTATGGGAATGAGCTGTGAAGATTCATGTCTACCTAACTAGCTAAAAAGCCATAGGTGTAGAAACAGGATATAGCAGACAGGATAGCCTCCTGATAAAGAAACCTCTTTGCACTGGAATGAAGGGTTTTTCTCTTTTCTTGCAAATCACAGTCAATTCTGCCCACATTTCTTTAAACAGAAAAGGGAAAAATAAAGGGCTTGAGTCACTAGTAAAGCCAGCATGAGTCACCTGCCATCTGATCAGATATCCTGAATGTTTTACCAGGCCTGAACATAAATGCACGGTCTACATAAAGATAACAAAGAACAACATCCGTTATAGTGCAAGCTCTGAAGAAAAGAAGTCAAATTCAGTCTCTTTGTGTGTGATGACAAATGCCTTCATTTTTATTTCCTTATTATTTTTTTCAATTATATGCATGTGTCAGGATATGCATAAACAACGCCTTAAATAATTTTCTTAAGGTAAACAGCACAGAATTAATAGATTTTTCAGGTTAAAATGGTGTTATTCAAAAGCAGTTAATGTGTATGATTTATCCATCACCTCTGTGTGAAGTCTTTGAAAAGGTTCTTTTGTTCTAAAGTTAGGGGGTGGAATAAGAACCACAATAATGTGTAGCATTGAGATGTAAGGAGGAGACATTCAAATGGCATTCATCTAGTCCCACTCTGCTAAGATGAACAAAGGGACTTCATCACTTGTATTTTCTGAATTGCGTTGTCAGAGGGCTAAGCCTAGAGCAGATGTTCAGGCCCAGATCAATTTTACCAAAAATATAATATTAATAAAAATTAAAGTTAGATGTTCAAAGCAGGATTTTTCATATCTGAAATAGCTGTCCAGACCAAGCTGATCATGCACATACTCTGCGCAAACTGAGATTTCTAATGGGCAGTTCACATTGCCCTAAACTGAATGTTTAAGGTTAGAAAACAGAATGGATCTCTGTTTTGTGCCTCTCTTTGTCACTCCCAAAAGGTCTACATTACTATCTTAAACTTGCTGTTTATCAAATGTTCAGATGAGAAGAATTAAGAGGGAGAGAAACAGAACTTAGATTAAGTACTTTTCTGTCTTGTGGGAACTTTTTTTCTCACCCCATAAATATTTTTATCTATAGATCATAGATGAAAGAAATCTAGCTCCACCTCAATTCTCTTCAAGAAAAAACTAACTTGAAATCTTAATAGTTATTATTAACTTTAAGTTATTAAAATAGTATCAAAATAATAATTTGATTTGATTACTGCATTATTAGTTTGAAAGTTTAATCATTGGACTCATTGATTCATTCTTGGTTGTGAACTCAATTTGATAATTGTTTTGTGCCACTTTTGATTAGCTTAGTGAAACTGCAATACATTTGGTGTAGCAACATGTGCACATGTATTTCTCTTGTTCCTACAGTTTTACAAAATCTTTTAAAGTATTCACAATAGGTTTATCCATCTAAAATACCACATGGCACACAAATGCTGAGGAAATTGCAAGCTGCTTTGCCATGCTTGTAAATTAATAAATTATTTTGTTTAAAAAGCTTAAAACTTTATGAATTACAGCTGATATTTGCCAAAGAACAGCAGTGGTTTATGGTCACTTTCACATCCAAGCCTTCTGGGAAGTAATCAGCTGAGAGAAGAATCAAGAGAAGAACTGGTCAAAAAATAAAACTAAAAACCCCACCACCCCTGAAAAAAACCAAGTCCTACAAAGAAAAAAAAAATAAATTACAAAATAAATTACACAAATACCCCACACACCACAAATTCAAAATGGGCCTGAGGAATAAAATTATTTTAAAAACCTTTCAACAAGAAGTTCCAATAAATTTTATCTGGGTTTTTGTTCAATTCATAAGTTCCAATTCTTATTTGTTTCACGTTAATTGTATATTACAGAACCAGCTGGAACTCTAGTACACATTGCAGCCTTCATGACAGTTGTATGAGAGTGTATGCTGTACTGGTCAGAGGCATCTGTAAGAACAGAAACACATTTAATTCTTGTCTCCTACTAATGCCAGTAAAGAAAAAGCTCAATTTATGACACACTGCCAAATTTCTTTGGAAACAAGGGTGCTCTTCAACATGCTAAGGCAGAGGAAGAAAGTCAGGTACAGCAAAGAGCAACTTTGTTGAGGCTCACTGAACTGTTAAAACAGGTGGAAAGAAATAAGCTGTCACTCTCTGATGTGCAAGTTTCATTTCTCTGAAAAGCTGAAGGGACACTGTTGTAGTAATACATGTCTAAAGAGGTGATGGAGAAAAGGAGTTAGTGCTTTTGGTTTGACCAGTACTTCTGGATTAAACAAATTAATCTGGGAGAACACAGCATAAAAAGTACCCAGTATTCCTGTTCTAAACAAATGGAACACAAGACACAGTAGTCAGAATTTAGGTCAGAGAATTCTTAAGACTTTGAGGAAGTCTTTGGGGAAGATCAACTATTTAGTTCTCCATCTTTCCAGGTTTTCCTTCCACCTTCCTTAAATATTTT
>NC_031768.1:78878038-78919916 GCF_001522545.3 Parus major | reverse complement strand
TTTTTTCCTTTGGTAGCCTACTGCTGCTCTATCCAGTGAAAATGAAATTTTCTCTTTTACAAATTTCTTCAGTCCTTTTCTAGCTAAAAAGAGTGATGAGCGCTATGAGCATCCTGCTCAGGTTTTTCCTTCTTCTCTCTTGCCTGTCTGCAATCAGGTACTCTGCCTATTCCCTCAGCTAAGACTTTCCCTTCCCCTGCTATCAAGTATGTCTGTTCCCTGGCAGTCCTTGTTCTCTCACTTTTTCACCTACCCATAGGAAAAAACAGTAACAATCTACAACTGGAAAATCTATGATTGCTGCACACACAAGATTGTTCTCAGCTCTGTCAGGTGATTCCATTATGTCACCTGAAATCAGTGATGTCTAGGCCTGCTAGTCACTACTTTTCAATCATTTGGTTTTAAAAGGAAAATTTCTGTTACTAATGCACATTTATTTGGAGAATGAGGAAAAGTAAGAATCACTGGAACTCTGCTAATGGCATGTCACATTTTGTTATTGTGCTGCACTCGCTTCTTCTGCCTCACGTTAAGAACATTCAATTCCAGCTCCCGAGGATATTGGTTCCATACCAATGAAGCTAAAAATATTTCAGAATGCCCAGGGGGTGAATATTTCTATGTCCTTTTACTTAGATGAGGCTGTTTTAGGATGATGCCGTCTAGCACACAATATCTCTTGCATACTAATCAACGCAACAATAATTCAGGTCATTTGATTTCAAAGCATGTTCCCTAATGCGTTAACCTTTCACTGTTAACCTCCACTGTCCTCCTTCATGTGGCACAAAGGGATTGAACCAAGCAACTGGATGATGGGTAAAGACATCCGTAAATGGAAACTAAAGAATGAGGTTTAGATTTTTTGTATTGCAATACATTTAGATGAAGGAATTGAACTTTGATATCCTGAGTCACAGTCCACTAGTTTAATCACAAGGTTATCCTTCTGCTCCTTTTCTGCAGACATTGAAAGCTTGATGACAGTCTCTACAGCACTTTGAATATTTACACCACAGCCAACCCAATTAAGCCTTTGTGCTGCTTATATGCTTTTGTAGAACCATATCAGGAGGAGAAACACCAACACAACCCTTTAAAAACCAACAACATTTGTTGAAAAAACACATTCAAAATCAGCAGCACAAAAAAAAAAAAGTTACTTGAGACTGAATCAACTGAAAGCCGTCTGTGTGGAACATTTGGAGAATCACTTCAGATATATATATATTGCCAACTGCATTCACAGATTAGTTGCACTCAAAAAATGTGTAAAATAGTTTAATGAGTTCTGCATTAAAGTTAAACCCCTCTGCTCTATTTGTATGTGTTTATGGACAGTGCCTTTAAAGCTTTGAAAAGGAAATTCAAAGGCTTTTACTGTTCATAATTAGGATCTGTACAGTACCCCTTACCTATTTTTGCATGGGCCAAAAGTATTCATTGCAAAATCAGATGAGAGTGAAAATTATTTAATTACCAAAGCAGGTAATATTACAACTCAGTGTAGACAAGGTGACATCATGTAAAATTTTTCACATATTTTTTTCTCATTTGTGTTAAGCAGAGAAGCTGAAGTTATGGGACAGCGTTTTCATCAAGAATGTTTTTACACTGATGAACTGAATAGACCCATTCTTTTAAACTGAAATTCAATGTACTCTTCCAATAGTACTGTACAGCATTTAGGGGTCATAAAATCATAGAAGGTTTGGGTTGAAGGGACTTTAGATATCTTCTTGTTCCAACCCCTGCTATTCACCCGGACATATTCTGCAAGACCAGGATGCTCAATATATAATCTGTATCTATCCATTTTCATTTTAAGACCATTTCCCTATGTCTTGTCACTACATTAAAATTTAAAAGTCTGTCCTCATTTCTCTTGTAGACTCTTTAGTACTGGAAGGCTTCGATAAAATCTCCTCAGAGCCTACTCTTCTCCAGTCTGAACAGCCCCAGCTCTCTCAGCCTATCCTCAGAGAAGAGGGCTCCAGCCCTCTGATCATCTTCATGGCCTCCTCTGGACTCACTCCAACAGGTCAACATTTTTTCCTTTGCTAAGGACCCCAGAGCTGGACACAGCACTCCAGGTGGGGTCTCACAAGAGAGGAGTGGAGGGGTAGAATCATGTCCCTTGATCTGCTCACTCTACTTTTGATGCAGCCCAGGACAGGGCTGGATTTCTGGATTGCAAGAATATGTTTCTGGCTTACATGTAGCTTTTTATCCACAAGAACCCATAAGTCTAGGTGAACCCAGCCCTTCTCCTCAGGGCTGCTCTCAGTCCTTTCACTTCCCAGGCTGTATTTATGATGGTGATTAACCACACCCAGTGAAGGAAACACCTAAGCTTTTCTAGAGCTCTATCTAATGTTCTAATTGCATATGTTAGAAAAAACAGGTGCTCACTACCTGATGCTTTGTTAGATAAAAAAAATAAAATAAATAAAATAATAGTAATAAAAAAACCCCACTTGTTCTACAGCCATGGAGTCATGAGGAGCTGGACCTTACCTTCTTTTCAAGTAACAGCCCTCCAATAAAATTCTTTGTGTTACAAAAGGGATGCTTTTCATAAAATTTCCCATAAAATTATTGCAAGCAAATCTACTCCAGGGTGATGTAAATCTTCCTTGAGAACAGAAATCAAACTCTCCATTCCAACTTTACCTCTTGCATTATGGGCATACATTACATTTAGATATAATATAGACAGATGGACACATGTCATCTTGTGTACATACATCTAAAGTGACATTTTAAGATGGAAACAAAGCCATTTGGAGTCAGACAATCAAAATGTCCTTTACTAAGTCAATTTTTTATCTTGTTTTCAAAATTAAATGAAATTAAAATGTGTTTGCTCCTATGAAGTATTTGCTCCCTCCAAATCCTGACAAGAAAAATAAATGTTTTCACTCCAAAAATATTTTATAGCACTAATTTGACCTATCTGTGATCTTTCCTGAGTTTACACATATGACTGTTTCACAAAGCATGTTGTATAGCACCCAGAGCCACTTGTCAGGATATGACATTCATCATGCTAGAGACTGTGGAACATGTAAAATAGTGTAAAGCTGTCTAGGCAGGATTCAGCTGCCTTTTTACAGGTTCCTAGTGCAATGTGGGACACCCAAGAGTGTCCTAAAAATACATGAAGTGGGACATGTCTAGGAGATCTACAGCCTTCAGGAACAGCATTTGGAAGCCTGAAAGGATACCCTTCTGTGCTTAAAATTATGTTTAGTTCCTGTATTTAGGCAACAAAATTATACCCTCCCTGTTGTGAAACACAGATTCTGAAAAAAACAAGGACTACAAGATTACAAACTATGTATTTACAAGAAGACAATGTTAATAAAACAAGTACAGGAGCTCTGGGAACATAAAAGAAGCAGAACTGCATCAAAGCTAAGATCCAATTAGCCCATTAACCTCCCTCTGGCAATGGTCAACAGTAAAAGTTATAGAGAAACACAACAAAAACAGGCTAATTCTGCAGGGACCCTTCCCTGCAATATAAGACTGCAAGTTAAGAACTTCTTAATAGAAGCAGATTAAATTGCAATCAAAACCAAACAATTTTTACATGGTCTTTTATGAATAGAAGCCTTGGATAGATTAACTGCTAGTGGTCTATCTTGAAAAAAAACTAGAAGGCTGGCTTTGCTAACTAGGCCCAGGCATGAAATCCACTGTTAACCTGAGACCTCTGAGCACTGGAGCCAGCACCATGGCAGAGTTTTCCAACATTGTGCACACAGTGACAGCTATCAAAACCTCAGCTGAGAAGGATGCATCTGAGAGGTTGACTTTAGCACTGTGAATTGAAGTGGTGCAGTGCCACCCAGACCAGCTTTCACACTGGTGTTAGGAAATGCTGTCTTTCAAAGGCATGTGGCATTTTTATTAATAGAAAATTTTATTATTCACATACATATTTTGTTTTCAATTTAGGTTAAATATTTCCCTTTTACCTGAGCTAGTCCTTGGGAAGATCTGGAACATTTTAAAAATCTCTCAATTGAATATGTTTTGGGGTCTCTGAATCAAAATTTGTGAAGAATTCTGGGTTTTGTTTTCCTTCCTCATTTACTGAAAACTAAATTTTTTGAGGTATTAGTGTTTATAATCTTTAAAAACCCTCTCTCACCAAATGCCCCGTTGGATTCTCATAATTCCATTGTTTATAACAAATAATTAATGTGATTTCTTAACTGGCAAGCTCAGGACTGCAAATTTCAAAATAATTCTGTTTTTCAGGATTTATGTCATCTGATGACGATGACGTATCAGATTCTAAAGTCATAGAGCTGTTATTCTGCTCATACATTTCAAGAGCAAAATATTGATCCTGCCACAAAACAGTGATTTTTAGAGGAAAGATGATAAAGTGTTCCAGTTTTCAAATGTTGCAAAAAAATTTTCCCGCTAACCTGGTGTCATTTCTGCTAAATGCCATCCCATCAATCCTTTCCTTGCTGACCTGATTCATTGGCACAACATTTCCAGCATTTGATGATGTTCTGTCCAAGGTCACGAGGGGGTTCATTCTTGCTCTATATCAAATTTAATTCACATCTGGTGACTCCCATATACACCTGGATGCCTTAGAAAATAAGTAGCTCAGCACTGAGGTCTACAGGGGAGCTTATAAACTTCAAAAATCTAATCCACTGCTGTCCTCACTGAGCAAGCAGCTCCTCGGTGGTGAGCAGTACACAGCTAAGGATCCTCCAGGCTGTCCCTGCATCAGAAATGTGACAAGCTGGTAAACACAATATCAAGGACTGGTGCATGTAGGTAATTTCACAGCTTTTGGGCACTCTGTGGGAACATCAGTCCAGGTTGTCCCTTGGGATCAGGTTATTGAGAGACAGGGTTCATCTGAAATGTGCTATCATTATTATTCAGTCAAAATCATTTTACATGGTTGCATGCTTATGGAATACAAAGGGTTTGATTTCTGGTCATTTGTATTTTATTGAATTAGCAAGTATGTGAGGGTCCTCTGTTTCATTGCAGCAATGTTTTGAAAGTGAATTCCTGGTTCTACCTGTCATATTTTTATTACTAGACCTACCAGAGTGGCGCCTAGAGACAAAAGACACATGGAGATCTGATGTTGCTGGGCTTCACACAGTCTCTGCCCTGTCAAGAGAATCTCAAGGTGACCTCAGAAGAGAATTTGGAAGAGACAAAGAAATGACCAGTTAAGGAAAGAAGGAGGATACAAGGATTAAGGATACAAGGATAAGGATACAAGGATAAGGATACAAGGAGGGAGTAGTGAGAGAAAAGAAGGAAATCTGGAAGAAGAGGTAACAGACATATTGGAAGCACTCTAAGGTAGATGGTGTGGTTACACACAGTCATAGTATGTTATGACTCCGAAGGAACGTCATCAAGTCCACCTCAAGTGAATGGCCCATGCAGAGATTGGACCAAAACTTTGACATTATTAGCAAGTTGAGATTCAGCTTGAGATACAGAGTCTGAGATAGGTATAAAAAAGCCCATCAGCACTGCTGTGCAGAAAGCTCCACATGACACCATCATGTCTGCTCTCTACTGGTTCAACTGCTTCTGGAAATGTTTTCCAGGCTTCAGTCTCCAGGTGGTTTCATGACATTTCTCTCCCTCCGAAGTCATGAATTACATGGGATTATGAGAGTAATATGAGTAGGTTTGTTGCTGTGATGGCAATTACATGATGTAATTATGAGGGCAAAATCAATGCCCCCATTGACTGGGGGAGAGGGAGCGGGTTAGCTGTCTTGTCTCTGAAAGTAAAAAGTATTAATTGAAAGTAGACAGTATTAATTGAAAGAGCTGAATTTCACATTAACAGACCTTATAGCAACCACGTATTCTCATGTATTATGTTTACTTACAATAATTGTTACCCCTTACAAGAGCTTGAACATAAAATCTCAGCTAAACTTTCCCTTGGCTGACAAAAAAAACAAAACAAAACAAGGCAAAACAAAGCAAAACAAGGCAAAACAAGACAAGAGGGGAAGGACAGGGATGACCTATGGGAAAACAGAAGTATGGAGACTTTTATTCCCTAATAGTTTACCAGATATTTCTTTTGCTTCTCACAGTTGAATATAACCCACATTGCTGCTGAAAACACCAGCTTTCTTTGCAGATAGCCTACAGGTGCAGGCTATATGCATGTAAATTGGTGATATAGAAGAAAACATGTATTATAAATTATCATGGCCAGAAGCTCAAAGTCACTGGACACTGGAATAGAAGTAAAATGAACAGTGCAGAGCTTTGCAGCATATTTACTTCTTTTGAAAGTTTATAAGATTCCCTGATTAAAAAAACCAAAACAGCTCTATGGTGAAATTCTCTTTTGTAAGTGGACGGGATACATATCATGGGGAAATTCTCACCTCTGTGCAGCAGACATCATACACGTTTATAAACAAGGTGATGTTTCCAATAGAGTCAGCACCTCACCTTTTATTTCTTAGTAGAGATAGGAGTCTATAGAAGCTATTAAATGCACAGTAAAGCCAGAAATACTTGGTGGAAACTTTTTCTTTTTTTTACTGACACTGTGAAAAACAAAAAAACAGCTATGGAAACCTGGGGGGAAAAAAAAGAAAAAGGGTTTTTTTCTCCCTACAGATCTGTTGTCAAAAAAATACAACTCTGCAGGTGAGATCATCTACATTCAGATTAAAATAATAAACTATTATATGGATTTTCCTTGAGACAATCTATAAATTATCTTTATTCTGCTTCTTGTACAACCAAGAACAAGTTTGTGTCCTTTTCGAGAGTTAGGGCCCTGGTAGTTCTTCAAGGCAGGGCACCTGCTCCAAATCCTTTCCTACCTCACTTGAAAGTAGTTTAGAGAACAGAGTATGGATTTGACTGAAATTTAAGAAGGAGCTTACCTTCCCATTAACCAGAATAAATTATGTCTCTTGGTTTTAGAGGGCTATTCATTGAGAGCTTTGTGGAAACTTTGAATAGGAAGCAAGTTTTCAGCAAGGCTAGAGTGCTGTGCCAATGAGTTGGCATGCTGGGAACAGTCTCCACTTGAGAAGTGCTCTGAGAAGAACTATGGGAGACTGACAAGGGGAATTAACTCCAGGTTTGGGACTGCTGTTTGAGTGAGGGATCCAAGAAGCTCATAAAATATGGAACAGGATCAGCACATAAGCTGCTTTGTATATGTGCAACAGTGGAAATTTAGTCATTTAACCCTCTTGAGTTAATCAGCAGCTGAGCAGTGGTTTCTGAAGGCTTTAGGTAGCTTAAGATACATATATGCGTCTCGGTTCATCAGTCTTAAAAAAAAACCTCACAGCCTGTAGTAAGGGAAATAAAATCCCATGTGCTTCTTATGTCCAGGCTGCCTCTATGGCTTGGAGTTTTATTCAATCTCTTCTGGCAGGTCTTATCAAAACAACAGATCTCTCTGGCTAATTAGCCAATATTAGCTAGAGAACTGTGATTTCTGCATTCTTGAAATAGGAGGTTAGTTGTGACTGCCTGTTAGAGAAAATGGCATTACTCTGAAAAGCTGAAATTCTCTAATGTGTCAAAAATCAACAAGCATATATGGTATGTTTCTTTGATTGTTAGGAAGACGAGACACTACACAAAGTAGTGCATCCAGTGACTCCAGATGGGTGTGCCAACCTTTCTAAAGGTTTTTTGACCCGTGACACACATCACAAGTTCCTCATGTCTGAGGTAGTTGTGCAGGATGTTGCAGGACTCAGTGGAGGCTGTTTCAGGAGCAGGCTCACATATACCTGCTGTCTCAGCTCCTTCAAAAGGCAGCACCACCCTGAGGTCCCCATGCCAGTATGGTCCCAGCACCAAACCTGTGACAGAAAGCTGCCTTAACACCTGCACTTGATTCACTTGTGTCTCAGGGGCTACAAAATGCTCCCCACAAAAATTGCTGTTCATCTAAAAAGCCCACAGCAGTCAGTTAAGGATTTTAATTGCATTTCCCTTTCAGTTGTGGTTACATGGAAATATAATTATGTCTATTTTGTCCCAGACAAAAGAAAAAAAAAAAAAAAGGAAAAAAAAAAAAGCATTCAAAGAAATGGAAGTTTACACAGTAACACAAGATCCAGAACTGCAGTAATTACCTCAACATAAGTCTCCAAAGAGTAAAAATGAGACATCACAGAGGAAGAGATTATGCCATGTCTGTGAATGCTGGGGTTCATATGTCTTCCTCTGAGGCAGCCTGTCCTGATTGCTGTTAGAGACAGGATGCTGGGCTGACAAGACCTGGAGCACGATCCAGTCTGACAATTTCTGTGTTCCTAAGACTTCCATATAGAGAAAACATTCCTTATTTAAAGTACCTTAATTTTTCCGTTTCTTTCATGCAGATTTAATTTCCTTCTGGAAAGCAGTTACCCAGCTGTGGCTATGAAACTGGAAATAAGCACACAGCTTCAGTTCAGAGGTGATCAAGCACTGTTCCTATGTTTTAAGTAATAGAAGATGGGAAAGACAGGAATGGGGGTAGGTAATGAAGGCACTTTGTGGTATTTGGATCAAGCATCCAGGGAGTACATCATAGTTATCAGAGTGAAAGAGCAAGTTCTGGTCTTCTTCAGATCAAGCTTTGTCAAAACAGGAACAGAAAGCATGTTCTTTCTGCTAAAAAGAAAGACAGGAAAAAGGAATCTAAGTAGCTTCATGCAAAATAATTTCAAAGCTAATTTTTTTCACTCCTGTGTAACACTTTCACCTTCCTTAATAAAAGGAGGATGGATACACATAAAACTTTGTTTTTAAAATTAACACTCTTGCCTTTGAAAGATAGGGAGATGTCTTTTGTTAAGGAAAAATGAAAAAGATACATTGATTAAATGCTGTTAATCCAGTTTGTAGTGCCTGAAGTTCTGGCACTGGTTCACTTTTTTACAAAAGAAAATGCATACGGAAAACTTGGAAAAGCTCCACAGTTGAAAACTTTCTCCTTGCAAGCCTTGCCATTGAATTCAGAGGACCAGGAATCTCATGTGCATTCCCTGTACTTTTATTCCTTCTCCAAAACAAGTTTCAGAAAAACAAAGAAAATATTTAACATCTGTCAGAAGAAGAAAAAAAAAATTTAAAAATGCAAGCATTAAAATATTTCAGGTTTTGGAATACATTTCCTTTCCATCATCAGCAAACTGTTTTGTAATTACAACAAAAAAACCAGAACTTTATGACTGGGTGTGATGGGTGCAAGGAGGTAGAGATTTTAATCAATCCAAGGTGATATTAAAGGAACAAGATGCTCCAAATGCAGGAAAGTCTGGGTCTGGACTGAGAGACCTGTTTTTGTGGGGAGGGTGGGGTGTGTTACTAGGCAGACAAATTAACATGGCACAGCACAGCATACACAGAACATTTCAGTCAGAAGGGAACTATCATGGTCATTTTGACCAGCTGCCCAACCACTGCAGGACTGACCAAAAGTTCAAGCAGGTTACTGAGGGCTTTGTCCAAATGCCTGTTAAACACTGACAAGCTTGGGGCATCAACCAGCTCTCTAGGAAACCTATTCCAATGTGTGGCTACCCTCTGGGTGAAAATATCCGTCACAATGTGTAGTCTGAACCTCCCCTGGCGCAACTTTGAACCATTCCCATGCATTCTGTAACTGAATACCAGGAAAAAGAGATCAACACTTTCCTCTCTACTTCCCCTCCTCAGGAAGCTGTAGAGAGCAATGAAGTAACCTTCAGCTTCTTTCTCTTCACACCAGACAGCTCAGTGTTCTCAGCCCTCCACACAGGACATTCCTTCCAGCCCTTTCACCAAATTTGTTGCCCTCCTCCAGAGGTATTTACAGACCTCCACATAATTCTCAAATTGTGGGGTCCAGAACTGCACACAGTACTAGAAATGAGTCACACCAATGCTGAATACAGCAGGACAATCACCCCTTCTGGCTGGTGATGTTGTGTCTAACAAACCTTGGGATGGGATTTTCCCTCTTGGCTGCCAGGTCTCACTGCTGGCTCACACTCAGCTGCTCCCAACCAGCACCCCAGAAGCCTGGGAGCAATCTGCAGGACTGCTCTTCCCATTTATCTTTGTGCCCAGCGTGACTCCATCCTAGGTCCTGAATCCAGCATTATGACTTGTTAAATTTCATCCCATTAGTCACAGCCCAGTGCACCAATCAAACCAGATCCCTCCACAAGTCCTCCTCTCCATTGAGAAAGTCCCCACTATCTCCCAGTTTAGCATTGTCAGCAAACCTGCTAATGCTGCATTCAACTCCTGCATTCAGATCACTGATAAGTATACTGAACAGGATTGACTGTAGATTGTATCCCGTCTCAATTCCCCACCAGCCAGATTTAACCCAAATCACTTCAGTTCTTCATGCTCAGCCCTTCACCCAGTTCTTCTCCAGAGCACCATAAACCAGAAGGAGCTGTGAGGAACAGTCTCAAAAGCCTTCCTGCATTCAGGAAGTGTACATGTCTGAGTGCAGCTGCTGCAGGGCTCCACATGGTACAAATTACATACTTATAGCTATGTATAAATACAAATATATGCACAGATATGTATTTAATGCATTTGCTTATAAATATATGCATTTGTACACACATATATAACTTCTGTCTATCAGCCACAAAAGGAAACCGAACAAGACAATTTTCCCTGTGGCATTTCACTCTTTACTGTTTTTGCTGAAATTTTCTGATCTTGGACCCAGCTCATGTCTTCTTCAGAAGACAAGAGCAAATTAAGTGTTTGTACAAGTCATTATGAATTTTTGCAAACCGAGAACCAATTCTCTAGGTTGTGTCTGCACACGTGCCTTCAAAGCTTTATATATAGGATCATTAATGCTGCATCAAAAATTCTGAGAAATCTTCTCATATGATTTCTTTTCTTTAAAAAGCAAACACAGATTACTTTTGGAAATAAATTGTCTTCTTGAACTACAGAAAAAAAAAAAAGTGAATTTCCCCCCCTTAATTAATTTCCCTTCATAATGACAAACTGTAAGCTTTTCTATAGCACATCTTAAAATCCTTACTTTCATTCTTTGTGAAAACAACAACTAAACATAATGGAATGGAAAAGATAGATCAGCCTACATGGAATTACTGAACACCCTGTTCTGAACAGAGTCAGCAACTCAGCTAGAATAAAGGCATAAAACTGCCCATGTAAGCTACCATGCTCCCAGACAGTATGTGGGCACAATTCAAGGACAGCACAAATGAGCTATTCCCCAAAATCATTACTATCAGGGACAGCATGCTCTACCAACAAGTTTAACCATATGGACACATACTCTCTACTCTGCTGGCAAAAAACAGACTTTGACTCCTTTTATTCCAAGTCTACAGGTAGCCACTCATACTTTCCAACAGATTGGGAGCAAGAATTCAATGTATTCCTGCCTATAAAAGCAAACTCATCACCCTAAGAACTCAATGATGAAAACAATCAAACTAAGGAAGCAAGAGCCAATTTCCAATCAATCTGGCAGGGATAGCACTAATAAAATGTAAATGTACTCTGTGTGTGTGTGTGTGTGTGTGTGTGTGTGTGTGTGTGTGTGTATAAGTAACCTCCCCCAAACTCTTGCCCACCCCAGTCCTTCAAAATAGTGTTTTCCCTGAATTTCCCTTTTCTATTGTGGGCACTTCACAGTACCTTCTTAGGTCAAAACGCTCTGTCCAGTCTCTCAAACAGCTAACTCTGTTACCATATTTGAGCACTAACAATAGTTCTTCCAGATCTACCTTGGTAATAAACTTTGAAGGCAAACCTAGGATCTCGAACAATAAGAAAGAGTCAGTTATAAGTATTCTATAATATAATTATCAGTATTCTATAATATTAATACATTTCCTGTGCATTTAGGGTTAATGCATGGTACAGAAAACTTCTGGTTACATCACTATGTGTAAGAATACACACAGATTAATGAAGTTCCACTGCCCTCTGAATTTACATGTAGTGAACCCTTTGTCATCTGTGAGGTGTTTAGCAGTGTGAATTACCAGTGTATTATGAGATCCATCAGTTAAAAGCATTTATGTATTGTCAAAAGATTCACTCAAGTCTAGGTAACTCTGCCTCATTAATATCCTTATGAGCACCTGATTGTTATAGACACAAATCAAAATGGAGTCAGTGTCTTGAAGGGTTTAGACTCAAATTCTCTCCTTATCAAGTAAAATTTCAGTTGAAAGTGCCTAGTACTTCAAAATACCTCATCTCTACTTCTCTGCAGCTTCCACCATCAGTATTCCACAAGGCAGCAGCTGAGAATTATATATCTGATTTTATCCGATTAAGTGTGACTTCAGAATCACTGAGAAGGAATCCATTTTCTGCTCAGCACTCCAAAAGATTTATCAGTGAATGCATCATGTCCCAAAGCACAATGCTATTGGGCCATAAAATATTTCAATGTCTTATTAATAACTTAATTGAATCCATTGTAATTTTCCTAGTATTCAAGCAGCTCACTTTGTCATTGATTGACAGAGATGAATTTGAAGATATTTAAAAGCTTCACAAGCAGATGAACAGCTATATCTGAATTATCACAAATGAGGAATACTTAAGAAGGGACTGTAATAATCTTTCATTAGAAAATTTGCTGTAGTAACCACTGCAAACCTTATCCTGCTCCCACTGACAGCTAAAGGAATTCTGCCTACAGATTCGATGCCATTTCTAGTTCAAAATGACTGCATTTTTCCCCAGAAGTGAAGAAATTTGCAATCAAATGAGATAAATACCAGAGAAAAGTCTGTCAAAGCCAGCTATAAATGAATCATGAAGTTTTTGACTGACTCATGCATTTAATTTCAACATAGATGATTTATAATCCAGAATTTTATTTTTCCAGTATTGACTAATATTGCAGAAGCATCAAAGCTTCTAAACTTGCTTAAGAATCTGTCCTACTCATCATCTCCCCAGTTAACATCCAGCATCAGGATGCAACCACCTGATGCTGAGTCATACCTTTGCTTCTCTCCTGGAGAAGAGAGGACCCATTACAATTTGTGAAACATGACAAAAATCCTATTTTAATGCACTAAAAATTTGCTTTTTGACCCAAAACAATATGATCACTCTGTATCAGAATGAGGACTATTTTGTTCTTACAGGAAATTCCTCATCTGGCCACCTGAACCTGTTTTCCAAAACATAGTTAATTTTTTAGACAATTTTTATGCATGAGGAATGTGGAACCAAGAAGTTTCCAGATGCATCCAGGGGAGCTCATTAACAGAAGACACTGCACATATGGTGCATAAATGCCCCTGAATGGAAGATCCAAATGCCCTGCAGGCTTTATCAAGACATACCCTGAATGCAGAGGCCCCTAGCTTACAAAACATGTTGGGTTTGGCCCAAGCACAGTCACTATGTTGGTGTCATAATCTCCATACAGGAATTAGAGATGTTTTATATCTGTGCATGAAACAGGTCTGGGTAACTAACCATCACCAGCTGATCATTTGAGCAGTGCCAGAGAGCAGTGAAGGCACCAGCTTTATCCCACAATTTGCCTGCTTCCTGCAATGTCTGTAGGGATCCTTTGTAAGCCCAGCCCTTGTCTATATGTCTGAGCTGTCACCATTAACCAAAGGATGCTGTATCTCCAGGAGGTGTTCCTTGCGTTGCAGATTGGCCAGATCTGAGTCCAAGCAAGATCAAAGGGAGGGAAGATGTCTCAAAACCCAAAATGTTCTGAAAGTGTGTAGAGAGTGTTGGGCCAGCAAGTAACAGATAGGCCAAAGTCTAGGTCATGGCCTGAGGCTAAGCAAACTCAGCAGCATGTGAAAAGACACTGGATACAATGAGAGATTTTCAGATGTGACAAAATCACAGGCAGTGATCACTGATGTGTGAGGGAGGCTTATGTGAGGAGGGACAGAGAACGACATCAGTGCTGGAGGGGAGCCCTGGGGACCTTTGGAGAGTGAAGCTGGCAAGGCATGGGGAACCACCACAGTAACCACCAGGCTGCACTGGGATGACCACAATAACAGTGCTAGAAATACCCCATTAAAGTATACATGTATCAACACTGAGACCAGTGGAGAAAAGTGACTAGGTTTTTGAGCTACTTACTTGGGAACAGGCCTGGAGGGCAACAAAAGCAGTTGTCAAGAAACATTAAGTGGGATAATAAGAAGGGCAAGTCATAGAGGTACCTTTCTGTAAGGTCTGCACCCAGCTCCTGCAGCTTGAATCAGGAAAGAAAGTATCAGCTACTGTTCTAACCATACTGTATTTGCAAAATCCACCTGTAGCATCAGGAGGGCTGGTGGAAACAGGGTATTTCTACCATTTTGTTGTAAACATTGAGCTTTAGTCCTTGTCTCACAGAGCAGAAAGTCTCTTAAACCATTCCTCTGTCTCAGCATTCCTAAAACTCAGCTTTGCCTTTTGCCATCAAGGCATGATAAAGGTGAGGTAAACCTCATTAGGTGACACTTCCAGTTTAACACTGCACCATTCCTCATATGTTGCAGAAATATTTTTAGGGACTAAGTGACATGAGAAGAGTTCTATGGAAAAGCTGGGAAGAAAGAGATGAGCAGCAGAGCAGCAAGGCATTAAGCTGCTCAGGGTATCCTTAGTGAGATCCTTTTCCTGCCGTGTAGGGTATGGATTCAGAGCTCATGCCTGGCAGAACAAGAGTTCAAAATGTACTGTGTGGTATTTCAAGCAAAAAGAAAAGAATATTCCCCAAATACGCTCACAACTCCCTGAGTAGTGAGGTGGATTGATTGTTTCAGAAATACTGATTCAACCAGCTAAAACAAAGCATCTGTTTCTGTATATTATCCAACCTGTTTTGCAAACATCATAAAAAAGCAGCTAATGAAGCAGTCCTCCTGATCCCCTGCTTTCCCTCAACCACCAGGTTAGTTACAGATTCCCTCTTAATAACAGTTGTGAGACAAATTCAGCTTCTTTTCCAAGCAAATACCATCCTAATCAATACTGAATTTTCTGTAAAATTTATTTAAATCTGCCTTTATTTCAGTTTAGGTAAGCATAAGGGAGGGTTGGTGAATTTCTAGTGTAAAGATCTTTTATCTGTAGGTTTGGGACTCAAGTAGAAGTCCTCAAACTACACCTGCAGTGAAGAAAATACTTATAGATTAAAACTGATGCCTAAAGTACTGTAAAGACTGATTCAGCTCAGGAGAGTCACTTATTTAGCCTGGAGAAAAGAAGGCTGAGGAGCAACCTTCTTGCTCTCTACAACTCAGTGAAAGGAGGTTGTAGTTACAAGAGAGTGATAGCCTTTCTCCCAAGTAGCAAGCAACAGGACAAGAGGAAATAACCTCAAGTTGTGCCAGTGGAAGTATAGTCTGGGTATTAAGAAAGGTTTCTTTATCAAAAGAATTGCCAAGCATTGGAATGGGCTGTCCAGGGAAGTGGCAGAGTCACCATCCCACAAGGTGTTTAAAAGACATTCAGATGTGGTGCTCATGCATGGTTTAGTGGTGGAATTAGCAGAGGTCATTGAAAGTTGGACTTGATGATCTTAGAGATCTCTATCAGCCTAAATGATCCTATGACTTCTTAAAGTGTCTGTAGAGTCTGGCAATCGTTACATCAGAGAATAAAAAAACCAGAAAACCCAAAACCTCAAACCACTCACCCTATTTGCATCATCAGGATGTCCATTTCCTGCTTACCATATATTACACTGTAGTTCATTAATTTCAAATTATAGAAAGCAAGCTACCAGTCCCCTGCTGTGTAGTTAATGAACTTAGTAAAAACCCTACAGTTCTCATCAGAAAACATAAATAACACAAACAGCAAACTTGTGATTGAGTAGGATTTGTTTATCTTTTGGGAGCAGTTAATCAGAAGTTATGTTATAAGCTGAAGCCATTAGAACTATTCCAAGGTTCCAAACTGCTAGCTCTACACAATTAAGGAACTGCTTCTCCATTTTCACAGGTAATTGTAAGTAGTTTAGACAGATATTAAGGTCTTTAATTCTACAGCAATTGCTTGGAAACTCTGGATACACAAACAGAAATTCCCTGGTTTAGTAAGAAGCACCAGTTGGGTGTTTCTTTTCTCAAATCTTTAAAAATATTGCTCTGTATTAATTTAAATCCTCTTAAGAAATATCAATTTCATAAAAAATTGATCCATTTAAGAATGGCTAAATAGTACCTGATCTGCCCAGGCAGATCTTCTATTATTTTTACTACATTTTCTTTCAATTTTCTTCTCACATTCGCCCTGGGACTTTTTTTCTCTAACCCCAAAGGCCAGCGGTCAAATATTAATTATGTTTGTGGAAACTATTAAGTGATTTATGTCCTTGCACAAAAATACCCTAGGCAGGTTCCCTGTATGATGCAAAGCAATGCTGACTTAATTCCTGAGAACTACTCCTCTCATAAGTAAATCTTGTGAGGAAAGTTGCATTCCACAATGCAAAAGAGTAGTTGGGTTTTTTAAGAGAAACAGCTTCTTTCTGAATCATACTCATTGTTCCATAAATAATTCAAAATTAATTAGAATTATGATAGCATTCTGTCTGTGGGAATACATCTCAGTGCATATTTTAAGATGCATAACAGGGCACACCTGTGGAAAAAACTTTTTCCATTTAATTTAATGCAGATGTGCATACCTTTCCCTGCTGGTTTAGGTGGATTCTTTACAAAGGGGAAGCGTCCCTTCTTCAGAATTTGGATTCTTGGTCCTAACTCATAGTCTCCAAACTGTACCTTTCTCCACACTTAAAGCAGTTCACAACATTTCTGTTGAGAAGGTAAACATTAACTGGTAGATGCAGTATTGGGAAATGGCTCTAAGGACTGACTTTTCAAGCCCAGAGGAAACAAAAAGCCCTGCCCCATGACAACCTATTTTCCCACATTAGCAGGCTCCTGAATGAGTTTTATCCAGCTTGCAGTCCTGCAGGCAGTGGCCAGCCACAGCTCAGGATATCACCAAGGTATGAAATTCTTTCAGGAGGTTCCATGGCAGAGGTCAATGTCCTTTGGGGTGAAGAGGGAGTTCAGCTGTCTGGGTGCAAGCTGTGTCTTGCCCCTTGCTCTCTGTACTAGACAAGGGGACCAATCCAGTGTATCTGACTTAGGTCCAGGCAGGACTGGTGACACCACAGACTGTAGCTGAGACAGCTCACACAATTTAAGTCTATTAGAGTCTAGGACAGCCCTAACTCAGTGCTCTGATAAAACACTGGAGAGAAGGGTGTCTTCAAAGGACAGTTCTGAGAACTTCCATTGAAAGATTGAGGGTAGACAACATGAGTATTTTGTCACCTCATGTACATGAAGGGATATGAGCTTTAATTGCACTGGAAGTCTTGACAAAGCAAGAACTACGGCAACAGCCATTTGTAATTAATTGAAGCATTTCTCTGTCCATGGTCACAAAGTTACTGACAAGGACATGCATTCTGCTCACTGCCTACATGCTCCAGAAGATTTATCAGAGTATGGATCATATCCCAAAGCACAGCACTAACAGGCTCTAAAACATCCTGATGTCTTATTAATAAGTTAATTGAATTCCGCTGTAGCTCTCTCAGTATTAACGCATTTATGCTTGTCATGGGCTGATAGACAGAGATGAATATGGAGATATTTTAATAGCTTCTTACACAAACAGATTAACATCTATATATACATTATCATAAAAAAAGAAAAAATATTTTGGGAGTGCAACTCAAATTAAGAGGAAGTTGATATGGTAACCACTGCAATCAAAGTTTGTTTTTCTTGATGTCAAGGGGAAAATGTGGGTTGACTTCAACAGGACTGGAATCATAAGCTACAATTTATGGCAACAATTAGCCTAAAAGCAATCTTACTAGGAGACTGTATCACTGTCTTTGGCAGCTGAACATCTCCAAAAAGAGAAAGGAGTTCTGACTGGTAGAGAAATGTAGTAATCCAATGACAGTAGGCTTTCTCCATTCTGCTATTTTTGTGGAGAGTTTGTTGCTCCTCATAGTAATTTTAAGCATCTAGTTGGATGTCCTCCACTGTACAAGCTGTCAGATATTTCTGTGTGATTTCTGCTTGGATGCCATAAAATTGCGCCTGAGCCAAACCGAACTTTGATTGCTCCAGGAATGCAATGTGAAACACCAGAGCAAAACCAAGATGGCATGACAGATAACTGGAGATCTCTTGTGCTGGTAAGAAATGGACTATAGCCAAAATGTGGACATTCATGTGTGTCCCCCAAGCAAATGATAACCAATTATATCTCTTCCCTGCAAGAATTGCACCAAGATACCAGAATAGCTATCCCCAGGCAATTTCCCAGAGAACACTAATACCAAGTTACCAATGTCGTTACTCTCTAAGTGATTCAAGACACTTGAGAAATGCCTTACCTGCACAAAGCATGTCTACACAGTGTAATGCAGTAAATCAGCATGAGGAAACAGGTCACACACAGAAGGATCCACTTAAAAGCAGTTAATTTCCTACAGAGGTTTTTTGGAACTGCACATTACCTCAAGATAACCCCTGTCTCCCTCCTGACTTCCTCACCTAATGGATGCAGGAGTATAACACGAGAAGTCTGAGTTTGTAAAACATTTTCAGAGAGACTTTGCCATGCCTGCACAGAGGTAACAGGTCCCTGGGACTGGACACTTCACTCACTTTTCTTCAACATTCTTCCTGTTTCTCTACAAAGCTGATGAACAAACTGTGAGCCCTCCAGTGGCCAAAATAATGTATTTCCAACTGTATGATTCCAGTCCACCCTTCAGGTGCTCTAACAAGTTTTTTCCCTGTGCACTGTAGCTGAGGCTATGATCATAACTAGCAGCTTGATATTCAGAGAATGTTAGAGAAATGTGGGAAGGACCCGATTACTTGGAAAAGACATGGAGAGATCAATACTACTGAAGTGTGTAGCAAAAAGTCTCCATTGTATTTTCAAAGTGGATAAGGAGCAGCCTCTGGGACTGTGTTCCAGGATGACAAAAAGGGACATTCATCATAACACCAGCAGGACAACAGAAAAGATCCTGGATGAAAGGCCTTTCAGTAAAGCCCTTCCATGTTTTTGCATCAAAGGCATTGATTATCCAGTATCTGAAAAGTGCTCAGTAGCACACAGGATGTGTAATAGGCTTTGACATTATCCAGAAGCATTACCATTGAATTAGGACATTCACAGGAAAAGTCTAGAGAAGAGTGATGATAAATTAACAAGCAACCAAACATAGTCACTCTGTTGGCTTTGCAGTCCTGCCTGCTCCTCTGTGTGTTTCTCCCTTTACACAACCCCTTCCCTAAACTCACCCCTGGCACCTGTTCTGTAAGGGCAGGGAGGAGCAAGGAAAAGGGGTTTTTTGCACCCTTTTTCCTCCTGCCTTTCAAAGTTTTCTGGGTTTCTGTTTCCTGTGAAAAGGCATCATTATTCTAGTGCCAGGCTATAGCAGGGCCTGAGCAATATGGATGAGGTTTCACAAGGCAGATGTCACACCTCACTGCTGCAGGGGAGGCATTTCAGTCAGTTTGTGGCTGTGTCATTTGGACAGAAGGTGGCTTTGCACCAAATGACCTACTGACCACAGCACACAGGAGCAGTCACAGCCTCTAGTGAGGAAGCTGCAGGGTTCATTTACAGCTATACCTCTGCCATGCACTTAAAAGAATTTAGACATCGGTACATTAGAATAAAAACATGGGGTACTTTTTAACAAAAAAGTGTAATGGTTAATGGCTGTAAGGTAAAGACTGTGGAGGCTACAGCTTGAAACACTCTCTTTTGATTCAGAGGTATTAACTTCCAATCCTTTTAAGGTTGTACTTTAATTACAGTTTCCTCAGTCTTCACTACTTTTTTTCCATCAGTGCAATTATGGAGTAATTCAGACTATTCTTCTAAAGCAAAAACCAATTATTCCTGATTTGAAAAATCTGTGGGTTTTTTTAAAGTGAAAAATTAGAAATACAATGAATAGGTACTATATCTAAAGGCATAATACCTATTTTTTTAAGCCTCATGACAAATTGAGCCAGCCATTTAATATAGAAGCTCACACTTAGAAATAATTAAAGCTGACAGCGTTTCTAGTACTACATTGGAGTATCTACAGACTTACAAGCACAACTTACAAACACCAGGTGAGAACAGTGTGAAAATTACCTCTAGCATTTTTGTGTTAAAGAGCTTGCACATTAAAATGTCTCCATAGTCAGGGAAAGAATCTAGAAGTCATTGTTTGGGGTTTCTTGTCTCCATCAGTGATTTACCATGTCAGGTAAGATCAGCTCCAAACCTGAGCCAAGCAATTTTTTATCCTGCCTTTCCTTGAAAGAAGCCAAGGATGGCACCTTCAACTGTGTTCTGATGGACTCCAAAGCTGAGGCCCACCAGGCTCAGCAAAGTAATTGCATTCTGCTCATTGAGCAAAGGAAAGATGCAAATATTCAGCAAGGTGATTCCTTTGCCTCTTCATTCCATAACCACACTATTGATGGGCCCATGTATCTTCTGTGGTAACAAACATTTGCTTCCTCTTGAGCCAGAGACCCTTCCAGCACTCACACAGTGCAGTTCATGTGTGCTGTACACACCAAGTACATCTACTCTGCAGGTGAAGCCCAGGGCTATCAAGCCCCCACACCTGAGAGACCTGGACCTCTGCACCAGGTTTGCCAACCCAAGACACTTCTTGCCAAGCCTGTGCTGGTGTAGTTATGCCCTGAGCCACAAACCAGGGCCAGTCATGCCTGACTCTGTGCAAAAGCAGATTGCAGCACAGACCCTGTCTCGGGTTGCTTACAGACAAAACAGCAGGCAGGGAAACAACTGGACTCAGATGTTCCCAGCTGCTGTGAAGTGTGCAAAGAAATGAGCCTTAGCAAAAGGTTCAGTAAGAGAGTGTCATACAATGTTCTATTTTTCAGATACACCCTTAACTTAAAAATCTTGATGGTATTTAACAGTTCTTCCATATGTCCTGCTAGCAGGTATAATAGAGACCTAAAATACCAGTATAATCCTAATATCATTTTAAATTTAATTTCTTCCTATTAAGCTACTCAAGCCCTTCTAACCAATTTTGACTGAGCTCTAAAGTTGTGTCTGAAAAGGGAGAATATCAGAGCATGGACATTTCATTTTTGTGAACAATTTATCAATATTGTCCCCACAGATTTTCTTATCTCTGGCATTCTATTTTGCTTCACTGGAAATGTTTTGCCCAAATCAAAGCATTTAAGGATTTTCCATCCTTTTAGACTACATCATATGTACAAAGTGTTTACAAATACATAATATAGCATTTTATTCATCTAATATGTAACATAAAAAGTTACATATGTAACTTAGTTAAACACTAAGGGAAAAATTAAAATTCAATATGACTTCTAAAAAAAAATATATCAGAATTTTCTTAAATGGTGAAAGAGAATACTTCAACACTGTGGAATTTTTTAAACTTTTTCCAAAAATAATATACCTTTGAAATTAACACTTTGTTACAAAGCATCTTCACTCTGACAAAACTAAAGGAAGATTGTTTAATCAGTTTCTCTTTCCAATTAGTTCTGCTTTCTAGCACTACCCTCAGAGCAGCTCCTCATAAGCTTGACTTTCAGCAGAGACAATAGTAATAAAAGAGTCGGAATTTCTGATTCCCATGGGGCCTTAAGTCATACACATATCCAATCCAGTGGGCAGTCACAGGCACAGGAGGAACAAAAGATATTTGCCATGACTGGGGCTTTTTCAAGAAGAGAGAAGAATGAGGGATATGTACATGGAAGGGAAGGCAGCTGTACACCTTTCCCATCAACCTTTGCCATGAAGCTCATAAGGTTTGGTGTTGCACTTATTTGCTCTATTAGTCTTTATGTTTTGGGATGTTCTTTTTTTTATCATTTTTTCTGATCTCCTCTCTCTGAATAAGGTGCATAAAATTCTTTAAGTTACACTACTAGAAGACATGGTCCCAATGAGTGCTAATTAATCATCAGCATGTAGGGACAGACAGAACAGCAGGCTGTGTTATTGGTCTTATAAAAGCACAAAAAATATTTAAGTTAAAAAGCTATACAATACTAAGGTGTAATATCAATTTTACTAATTTAAATTTACTAATTTAAAATAAAATTTGCTAATTTAAATACTAATTTTATCAAATTTACTAATTTAATACTAAGGTGCAATATCAAATTTAATAATGTTAAACAACATAAAAACAAATATATGTTGTTTAACACAATAAAAGTAAAAATTTCAAATTGTATATTAATTGCTTTATGCAGTTCAACCACACAGAAATGTGATTCCATTACTGGTCCTGTAATATGCTCACCATCAGACACTTCCTAATTGCCAGAAAGGAATACCTGAGTTGAAGCCAGCTCAAGGTCGCTGCCCTCTTCAAAAATGTTTTGCTATTAGCTCGGTTTTTAAATTCACCGTGTCTGTACTGGTCTGGCTAACTCAGAGAGATGTAACCACTCTAATGACCACAAAGAGAATTTACACCCCCAGTTCTGCTCAGCTGTTAATTGTTGTTTATCTACAACAAAGGCCACCTTTCCCTCCCCTTTTTTTGGTAAGATAAAACCCATATTTCTTACCACAGCTGTGGTCAGTCACACCCTGTGTTGTCCCCTGGGCTTCATGGGCACATTGCCCCTACTCATCTCTTCTCAGACATCTTCCATTTTAGAGGCTTATTGGTTAGTCACAAGTATCAGCATAGATATTTTTAAAAATACAACTCATTTTTGGGAAGCCTGTATGCAGTAATATTCTTTGCACCCTGAAAACAATGATAACATTTTATGTTCATGAGCTGCAATGGTGAACAGCACCAAAAAGGGAAAAGAAGAATATCAAAGGAGGGAAGAGGTTATGGAAGAACCCTTAACGTATTTAATATGGAATTATATTAAATCCAAACAGAATTATTTCATTATTACCAGTTTTTATTGTAGTATTCTCTTGGTAACAGACTAATTTTAATGCAACTGCATATTAGATTTCAGACTAGAAAGAAAATGCAGATTAACTTGAATATATATATTCACCAATAATTGCTACCTAGTAAAGAAAAGGGGGGAAAAATGGATATAATTAAAATAGAATGTAATGAGTTTTATAACTTCAGTGACTTTTGACTGAATATGAAACATTTAATGTCCCTATAGGGACTGAATGAGAAATGACTTTGTGTTACTCTATCTCTTAGCCCTTCAAGATTTAAGCCAAATGAAAATTGTCAATCATTCTCCATACAGTGCTCCAAAAGGTCAGCTGTGAGTCCTGTGTCTTCCTCTTGACCTGTCTGGATTCCCTAAGTTGGGAGCAGTGCTGTTTATAGAACCTACAGTTCAGACTTCTACTAAAAGTAGCATTTTAGCTGGTGGACAGCTAAAGAAAGAGAAAAGAGCAGTTGGGACAGCTGTCCTGAGTGGAGCCCATAAGTGTGTGCTCCTCTGTCTCCCATCTGCCCCACCTCTGTCTTTCCTGCTGCCTTTGTAGCACCCTAAAGTCCTGGTATGCTTTCATTTCACTCTACTAGCTCCAAGTTTCGTTTTTTACAGGGTGTTTAAATGATTATTTGTTTTGCTTTTCCCACATCGAAGCAGCACTGTGTGATAAAAACTATCCAGAAAGACAAAAGGGGATGAATTTCCAACAAGGTTTGTCCTGCTGTTGCTACATAGTGCCCTTTTCCCAGCTACTCAGCAAGGACAAGGGATTCTCAAATTGGCATATTTCACGGCAGACACGGCAGATGTTGCCATCCAGGGCACTGTGTACTTCCTAGCAGATTACACCAATTTCAAGGGTTACTTGGTATCCTCCAAATGGTACAAGGAGTATCACAGAGCCAGAGGACACACACCCAGGTGGCATTGCAGCCATGAAGAATGACAGACAGTCCCATGCCCTCAAAGTGTGCAGTGTTTGATGGATCTGGGAGCACCTTTGCTATGTCCCAGCTGCTGCATGTAATGGCAGTAGCTGCCCTCAGTGCTTCAACAAGAATCCCATGGGTTTTTTTTATTCTCTGTGAAGCTAGTTTGACTGATCCTTGGGATTTTAGATAGAACTGGTCAGATGCAAAGGAAACTAACTAACATTTGAAAAAAGCCCTAAATAAAACAGCATGAACCAGAAACATTTCTGAGTATACTGACATGATTTTAAGGGTAAAAAAAACAAATTTAAAATTCCAATTACAGTCACCTTCCCTCTCCTCTCCTACATAAATAGAACTTAAGGATAAAAAATAAACCAATTTTTTAAAGGATATGTTTAGATGCTTAGTCTCAGATCCTTCTCTGTGTTTTACACTGAGGAAGCAAAGAAGACATTGAAGTTATTAAAAGGAATAGAGAAAAGTAAAACACACAAGCCTCTTTCAACCCAACCTCATCAAACACGGGGAAAAGTGAGACAGGTGTCTATCTCTACTAGGACACATTGCAACATGACTAAATACAGGAGCAAATGCTTGCAAAATGGAATCTAGGCAAATTGCCCAACAGATGGTACAACCTATTAGTGAAGAAACTTTTTAAAGGATGATAAGCTACTGCAGGAAATACAAACATTCTTCTATTGCAAGGAAGGTAGGCTGTAGGGAGGTAGGGCTCCCTGAAATATGAGTCCAATTTTATTTCTCAGATGAACTTTAAATTGTAAGAAATGCCAAGCTCTGGGCTCCCAAAGTGCAAAGGGCTCTCCAAATATGCCTAGGGTTCTAGGCATATTTGAGGTGAAATATATGTAAGACAACATACCTCTGATCTAGGTGATTAGAGAAAAGACTGGTAAGGATTTTTTGTTCTTGTGCTTTTGTTGTTTTCATCAGAAGGGACAAAAATGTACAAATATGCTTTTCTTTCTTATGAAAAGAACACAATAGACATTCAAGTTCTGGATAGGTTTCTCTGTTGTAAACCCTGTTAGCCAGAGATTAATAAATCTGTGTTGGTTTCTGCCAGCTGAAATCCTTTTCTACTCAGAAATGAATTTAAAAAAAATAATTTATTTTGCTTATTCAGTATTGTTTTTCAATCCATAAAAGTGTCTGGCTTATACTTACAACAGACATCTGAATGTCTGCCTCTAATTAGCTTCCCTCATTTCATACAGTAACTATAGGTACAAAAAAATCTTAGCAGAAGTCTCCTCCCTTCTTTCTCTCCTCTAACCATTGTGTATAAGGCATAGATGAGATTTTGAATTCATTAGGCCCAAAAAAAGCATAACTTCTTTGTGAAAATGAATATTTTCATTTTAAAATGAGTGAAAGGATCTGCCAGCTCTGAGTACACTAGTACTGTGGCCAGCCAAACCTAACAGCGCACAAACAAAAGTACCAAATACAAGAAACACAGCTCCAGTCACAATGTAATATTATAATATAGGCAATAGCAGTCTGGCACAAAGTCTTTTATTGCTGTTGGCAAAGAGTTCTTTAAGTATGTGTGCTTATTCATCCAAACGAAAAACAAAAATGCAGTGCATGAGAAATCTTAGTTGTCTCATCTTTTTTCTCTGGTTATATACTCAGAGATCTAAAGATTGCTCACTTATTGATTCAAAAATTTTGTTCTCAAATCTTTTCCTTAGGAATGCAGCCATTAGTTACCTGACTATTCTCACTGAGTAAATTCTGTTCCGAGAAACATCCAAGTAGGTTAAAGCAGAAATAAGTTTTAAAAGTCTCTGTATCCCAGTTTTCTTCCACTGACTTCAGTGCTGCCTCTTACAAGCTTGACCTATGATTTGTACGTGTTTAATTTAAAGTGTGATCTATGTATATAAAAACCATGCAGATATATATAAAAATCTAGTTTTATATGTGTTTATGTAATAAGTGTGTAATGAACGTCTGGCAGCAACTTGTATTAACCATCAGAAATGGCTCTGGTTCTCCTGTCACTCACTGACATTTACAGCAGTTGTTCCATCAGGCCTGATGCTCCTCTGAGGTGCCTCATCTGAGAGCTATTACATATCTCCAGATGAAACTCTAGACCTTTGCTTTCAGTGAGCATGAGCATCAGCAGAGGTGAGGACAGGGAGTTCAAAATCCCCAAATTGTTACACATGGACTGAATGAAAAGTTCTTCCAGTTCCTTTGCCATTGGTATTTAATTTCTTGTCTGAGATGCACCTTGATCTCTCTCAGGAGCAAATGTATTTTGTACTGCAGGTAAATTCCAGCAGCAATTTATATACACATATA
This sequence comes from Parus major, assembly GCF_001522545.3. Lineage (NCBI taxonomy): Eukaryota > Metazoa > Chordata > Aves > Passeriformes > Paridae > Parus > Parus major. Next base: position 78,893,665 of record NC_031768.1, on the reverse strand, counting down.
TATCCTGCTTTAACCATCAGGGTGTCAGAAAGAGGCTGAGAAACATACCAATTTACATTGGATTTTGCTACCATTTAACTGACAATAATTCCTTTTAAAATCTTAGAATCTTATGTTGCTTAGCCCACTAAATATCACATTCTTAATGTAAAAGCCATAGAAATCTATGAAGAAACTTCTACTAAACTCACAAGTTGTAGATGTATCATTCTACCCTGCTAAAAAGAAACAACTTTGCAATCATGCTCAGATATGATTTGCTGTAAAAAATTGAGTCCCTGGCCTTTCTGTGTATAGATTTATACACAGATATACACAGGATACAGTTGTCACCTTATTAGACTGAGATGATAGCTTGCAGTCATCATGAGAGAAACGAAACCAAGCCTTTTTTAACCCTACAATCAAGTTGGTAATTCTAGCAGCATTAAACTTGTGGGAAAGTATGTTGTGCAGTGCTGCCTCCATTCCAGGGACTGCATCACCTTTCCCTACCTGCTCTCATATTTGGATTTCCAGTTTCCAAGGCCCAGCTACAGATGGAACAGAAGGAGGATGCGTACTGGGTCTCACCTCAGCAAGAAGTGGAGATTAATTTGGCACAGGTTGCTGAACCACATTTAGGCATTACTTGCTTTAACAGCAAGATTAGCAAATAAAATAAGGTTTGCTGTCTTTGGTCACATTCAGTGGAGCCACATCCCATGCAGGATGCACTGCCTGGTGTGGGTGCTCATTACAGCTCATCTGCAGGATGTCAGGGTTAAGAATCATCCCTGCCCTTGTCTGAGTACAGACAAAGTAATATATGAGACCATCAGAGAAGAGTTCACTATAAATTCAGACAGTAAAAAGGCTGTCATTAATGCTTGCATGAGCAAAGCACAAATTCTGCTTCCATTCCTCTCAGCATTGGTGTCTCTGTGATTTACCAGCGCCACAGCTCCTCTCTTCCCATCCTGCAAGGCTCAAAAAGGAATTTACACATGACATGCAGACTAGATGCTAGAGAGAATGACAAATTCAATGCCATAAATAAAGAAAAAAATTAATAATAAAAAATAATAAAAAAAACCCTGCAAAAATTAAAAAAAAAAGATCAAGAGCTAAGTCTGTGGAATTAAGAAGAGATCGCTGTATCACTGCTTGTGAAAACAGTTTGAGAGACATCCAGAGGGAAGTTAATTCAGGATTGTGGCTGATATTTCATGTCAGTTCTGACAGAAACAATTGTTCCTGTACATGTTGACAGCTGAAGATGAGTGGCTAAAAAGGAGATATTTTCTAGTCTCAGTTCAGAAAGCACTGTTACTTAAGTCAGTTGAAACAAGTGACTCGGAATTTATTAAATAATTTGAAATGTCAGCTATATTAAGCATTCAACAAATTTATTCCCATTTTTTAAAATTCCTATACCTTCTATTCAGAGATGATCTTTGCAAACCATTTGACCAGGTCATAATTCACTTTTGCTTGATTCGACATATTGATGAGTGAACATGACAGAACAAGAGTTATACAAACTAATGAACATGTTTGAAGGAGTATTTTTTATTTGACTTGGACAAAGCACAGAAATTTATAAGTCATTCTGCAGCAATTTACTCTCACAGACTTCTGCATAAGCAAGTTGGTAAACACCTTTATTATGATTCCTGATTTTTTTTTTTACACTAGTCCTGAAACACATGAAAGACAAATCCAGACAAAAGAATGAACAACATCAAAGGAAGATGCAATATGTGTTCCCAAATCTTAGTCAGATCTATTCATTCTTTTGTGCTCCTCAGATCTTATTTTTTTTTTTTTTTGACAAATACCAAAGTACTGTTTGTAAAACACATTAATCATGTATATAAAATGGACACCAGCCTTGAAACATAAAACCACGGTTCTGCCTTTTATGGTCCTTAAAGACACATGGCAGCTTCTTTAAGATATGACATAAGCCCAAGGCCTCTCTGGTTGCTGTCAGTAAAGAAGAACAGCTTGGTGATGAAGGAACAACTGTGTCTGATAACTCATTAATTTTGAGCTGAATAATTGCATTCTGTTTCCATAAAATATATTGTCCTTCTAGTTATATTCCCCTTCATACATTGTTCTCTTCTGTGACAATGCTGCCAAATATCATGGGAACTGATTGCCCATCTGCACTGTCATTAGTTGTGTTAGACTTTCTGGGCTCAGTTTTGATGAGGCTATTTGGAGTAAAGTGGGGGGAAAAAAGATATTTTTCAGTACATTTGATCACATGGATAAGCAAGCAGAGCAAGAAGTTTAAACAGTGCTGACACTATGCATAGTCTTCTAAGTTTAGCCCCAAAAATAAATGTATAGCCTCTGAGGACACACCATTTCTTCACAATTTTCTCTTACATCAAGAGAATGGTGATTAAGATTAAAATCTGTGACCATGCTTTACTCCATGAATTTTTGGTTCATTGTGTATGACCTACCTCAGTGCAAAGCACAGGATGATTCACATACCTGCATGCCATGACTGTGTCTAAATTTACATGTTTGTCACACTGCAGCTCACCTCTGGGTACAATCCTACAATTTTTATTCAGAAATGTGGGAGTTAGATGATGGTTATGATAGATCTGAGTTAACTTAAACTCAACTGAGATGGTTCAGGTAGGTCTGAGTTTCAGCCTCACAGAAGTCAGAAAGCGGATGGTGCACATGCTCTGCAAAAGATTGTGGCAAGCTCTCTGTGCTCTGATGGCAAAGATATTTCCCAGGCATTCAGAGGTGATGGTTTATTTAATCTCTCACTCCCAGGGACTGTGCCAGGGAATCTAGACCCACTTAGTTGTCTCTGTTTGCCAAAATATCTCTGAGACTGCTAGGAGTGGAGGAACACCTTTGGGGAGGCTTCATCCTCTGTTTGCAGCATATGACTTGTATCTCATTCTTTACACTGTTTAACAGCCAAGCAATGTGGGGTTTTCTAGGGTTTGGGGGCATCGTGGTTCTGAGCTACAAAGAATCACTGAAAGTTTAACACAGGTGATGATTAAAAGAAGCAACCCAAAAGATCTCTGAGTGCCACTGCAGAGAGGAGCCCGGCAACTCTAAGGAAGATGTGTGTGTGATTTGCTCCAATTTCTCCCTGAGTTTTAAAAATATTTTCTGCTAATAAAGGTAAATAATCCAAATATGGAGCAAAAATAGTTCATATTTAGCTGGAAACCTTTCCAACAAGTTTACTTGTAGTTGAACTTGTTATGACAGGTATATATTTTCTGCTTCTACTTAGGGAAGTAAGAGACAAATTAATTTTTGCAACGTTAGAAATTAATAAACATGTCAAATTCAGGAATTATTTGTTAAGTTCTTTCAAAGATATTTGTTCTCATAGCTGCATTGCTGCAGAGCCATTATCTCACACCCATGAGGTGCAGAGTTCAAGTATCTCTAGAAGTTACTAATAAAGTTTGTAACACAGGTATGATGGGAGAGATATATATGTATGTACAAACATAAGACTAGTTTTGTATTGAAGGATTGTTGGACAAAGGTGTCAAGATAAATAATGTATCCACACAGACATGGCACAGATACATATACAAACCCAAAAACTCTTAAGCTGGTTCCATTAGGCCAGTCCAGCCTTTCCTGTGCCAAATTCCAGAGAGGACTAGGGTGTTTCAGCCTGGAGGGATTTCAGAGGAAAGGGGATTGTGAAGAAAACCACAGTAAAAATGTAAGGATTATCCAACAGTGAGAAGAGTTTGAAACTTCTTAAGTTTAACTTTGGACCTGCTACCAAGCTATGTTTTTACTGCAAAAGTGAGACATACAATATGATTGCTATAAACATATGTATTTTAAATAAACTGTAAAATTGACAGCTCATTTAATGTATAGCAACACTAAAAGAAATGGTTGCTCATCTCTGGGAATGTATCAATGACCCAACATTGCCTTGCACAGACAGTGCAACTTAGCTTTAAGGGTCTGTCCTCTCTTGCTGGTGTTTTATGGTTGGAGAACAGCCCTGCAGGGAATTACAGCAAAGAATCACTTAGCCTGGGCAGGCAGAAAGATGTTTCCCTAAAAACTCTGAAAAATAGGGGTGGATAAACCTCTGTTATCATTGAAGCCACTATTAAGTGTGAATTACTGGTTCCCCTATAACCTGGGTATCTAAGGGTCTACAGGAGGATTAACTAAGTACTATAACACAGAGAGTGAGTTGAGCCTTGTAGGAAATAAAAGCAAATTTATAAAATTACATTTAATCACTATCAGCTATTCTTCAGTGCATGAATGAATAAATGCTCCTGGGTTAGATCTAATCAGGATATCACATCATCATGTTATTCACAAGACTTTGAAAACCTGAATAATTTTCATCAGTGATCCTAACTATTCCTACTGGAGCTAAAGTTCAGTTACTAAATAGAAAGTGTTGATAAGAGAATAATTATTTTCTGGCAGAACACACTTTACCATCCAGCAGATAATGGACAACTGCTTACACTCCACTATAATGTGTTGGTATGAATTAAATTTATTTCTTAAGATTAATAATGAGAAACTTTAATTTCTATGATGGGTTTAATTCTGAAACCTACCAAAGTGTGTTATATATTGTATTATTTACATTATATTATTTAGAAATTAGATCTGGTTCAATGACCTCAGATATTTTACATATATAGATATAAATACTGGGGTTTTTTTCCCTGTGGTCACCAGATAAATCCTTATCTAAAGGACCTAATAAATAAACCCATGGCATATCTATCTCTCTGCAAACTTCTCAGAAAGCCTCTTACAGCAGTATTATACATTAGCAGAGGACAAGAAATTTTTTAATTGTCTTGCATTGAAGTTAAAAGTAGCATATATTTAAAGCTGGAATGTACCTGTGTCTTTATATGGATTAAACCAAAGGACTTTTCTGTTCACAAAGTCTTTAAGGTGTTAATTCACCATTATCCTTATGACGAAACACCACATATTCTTAATACCATATCTTGGCTTCAGCTATCTATTATCTTGGTTTCTGAGATCAGTTCTTATCTCAGTTAAGTAAGCAAATATTATTTATTCCTTGGCTATATTTCATAAGAAGATTAGGTGTTTGAGGCATTGATATCCATACCTGTTCTGCAATGCTAGATTTTTGAAATCAAGCCTGAGATGATTCCATTATTGAGGGGTTTGTCCCATGAAAATGGTTGAGATAACTGCTGAACGTTGAGAACAGAAATTATTATTGTAAAACCTTTCATTGTTGTTTTTTTAAGAGATAGATGTTCCTTCTAAAATTTTTTGCATCACTGATCATGGAATAGATCCTAAAAAAAAACCTCAGGCAAAATTCCAACACATTCAGGAAGAAATGAAGCAAAGAAACAGCTATACTGCTGGAGCACCTTGGAAGTGAAAACTTTCTGAAGGTTCATAAAATCAAATCCTTAGGTGCCCCTAGAAGTTTTCTATGTTTCATGAACTGATCACCAAGGCACTTCAGACCAGCTGGAACACAAAAATCAAGACATCTTTTGTTCAACGTCCATTTGTAAGTTAAATATATTGGTCGTGATCAGAGCATATCCAATCTCTTGGGCTGTTTTCAAGTTTAAAATGATGGTGAACTCACTGGTTTCAGAAATGAGATTAGTAGATTCTAAGACCTGTCAGCATGAAACAGCTTGGAAATACCAACCTGATCATCAAGGAGAAAACCCCAGTCACAGTGGTGTGGGGTTGCTGAGTAAATATCTTTGTCTTATGTGGGCCCTTCCTGCAGGCAGCAATGGAGGATTTGGGGGTCCATCAAGCTAGAAATACCAGATCTCTAATGCAGTTGTTGAGTTTCTCAGCTGAGAAAGAGGTCCTCCTGCTCCTTTGCCTCGTTTTGCTTTACATCCATACTGCAATCAACACGTGACAATTGGAAAATGTGGAAATCAAAGTCTTCTAAGGGAAAGCAGCTGGATTACACAAACTATGAGCAGGATACACAAGGGTATTAGGTTTTTCATAAGTATGACTTCTATCTTCTCACATGGACATTTTCCTGCTCTTGTTTTTCAAGAAATTAAATTCCTTTTTTAAAATCTAGGCTCTCTTTTCAGTCAGCTGGGTGTTTCTCTCACAGGGTCTTCCAGTTAAAACAGCCAGCTGGAGTAATGCTGACTTTAGGTTTTTTCACAGCTGCCAAGACAAGTACTCTGAAGCACTAATGCTGTTCAGTTCAGCTCAACAGAATATTTTCATATCATTCCTACATACCCATCATATTAAAACAGAATATTTTCATTAAAATGGATATATGAGTCATTAAAAAAAATAGCATCTTTTTAATTCTCTTTCTTCCATGGCTAGCATCAAGGAAACAGTCACTCTGTGCTACACTTAAATATCACAAAACTCACTTGTATTTCAGAAAAACATATGGTATTCATGGTCACATATGCATGCATACAAATCTCACAGAAAATAATACATCTGAAGAGCAGCAAAAATGCCAATGATTCCTCCAAGAGGATGCATGACCTGGCTCCCTTCAGGCCAACATTTTATTCCCTCACTCTGAGAAGAGATAACCTGCAGTTTGAAGAAATTTTTACATGAATAAGAAAGAAAGAAGCAGAACCCAACAAGAATTTGTTGTAAATTCACTGAGATTATCTAAGACTAGTCCCTGAGTAACCTTTCTCTCATCTAGTTTTAATTTTCATCTCTTTGCTGATAGCCCTGTAAGCACTCTCCATTTCAGACTAAGTCTTTCCTTCTCATGTCTCTTTCATGTGTTACAATACCACATTTAACACAGAGAAAATGTTTATAGTCTTCTCCTATAATTCTTTATTTTAGCTCCTAGCTTTTATCTACACTAGTAAAACAGCAAATTCAGCTCTCTTCACAAATCCAAACAATTAACCAGGTTTCTTACCTTTCTCTAATATGGTTTGTGGTTCCTTTCCTTGCTGATAATGCAATTGTTTTTCCAAGCTGTGAGCTGTACCATGTCCCTCAGCAGCCATTACAACATGTACTTGGTCCTCTAAAGAATAAAACTGATTCTCCACCTCTGCCCATAATTACTTGTTATAGGCAATTCCCTGGCTATGCAGTGTAGTACACAGTCTTTAATGTGGCACAGGCCAGAGCCTTACATAAATAAAATGAAATAAATCTTTCCTATTAAATGTCCAGTCAGGGAAGAATATTTGAGAACATTGGCCATTAAAATAAGGATAAGCTTTGCTACGGTTTAGAGATTTTTTTCCTAACAGATGTGCTGTTATCCCTTATTTGAAAAACTTTAGATGTTATATGAGGATCTATTGTTCATTTTTTTGGAAAGAAGAGGAAGTGCATTAGATATTGGAAGAAGTTTAAAATTAAATGAAAACTCTGGTTTCAGAAAGATCTTATAATCCAATTTACTGTAACCTTGCACAGCAACTGCGGAAGAGCTATTGACAGACTTGGTTCATTGTTCTGCTCATCTCCCAAGGTTAGCACATAAAAGCCAAGGCACTCTGGAGAAGACAGTGTTGGTGGGTATTAATCAGTGTCATGCTTAGGCCAGTGGCAGACGTGGCCATGTTTCCTCAGCATCACCCCTGAGGCTGTGGTCTTTGGGTCTGTGGCTGTCCCAAACTGGCAGGCAAAGCAAATACTGTGAGGACTGAGTTTTGCAGTGAGTTCAGCATTCTCTGAAGAGAATGGGAGTATTTTCTGCTTTTTGCAAGCTAAGAAACATTACTGCATATTTTCTAATTTTTTTTCCATCTGTCACCACACCAAAAGCAGTTTGTCTGAGACTGGTTCTGATTCTATGCAGCCCTGTGAATTCAAAATCATTTAATATATATTTGAGCTGGAGATGGAGTGTCTATACATGTGTATGCCAAAATGACCCTTTCTACAGTGAACAACACCAATACTCCTGCATAAAAATGCCATACTTCTGATGCCTTTGACAGCTCAGATGGGCCCCTGATGAGATAGTTTCTACTTGCTCTGGAAAGCAGGCTAACCCAGGAGACCTGTGAGAGCCAAAGTGTAAGCAACTGCTTGGACCACTGCTGGCATGGACAGTACTAAATTGCCATGACAGATGACAGTCTGCATCTGCTTTCCCTGTGAAACATCAGCTCTGATTGAGATAGGAACTCATCAAGAGGCAAAATTTCTATCCACTACATGCCTTTTGGTGCTCCCATGGAAGCAGAAGTTCAGAACTGCTAATGAGTCTGAATTCACACAAACTCACTTCTGAGGAGCTGAAGGAATTAGTACTGAAGAACACCATCTTCCCCAAGCATGTTCTATCTCCCATCACTGCTCTTATAGTACTGGATGACTAGCACACTCAAAGCCATATTTAGGAGAGGAAAGCCATAACTGTCCTCAAAGGAGAGTTTCCTCTAAGTCGCTATGGACCCTTGATCCCCAAGAAGCTGCATTTGCTGGTTCCCAGTGTCTTTACTGGAAAATCCAGACAACAAATCTGATGAGGAAGCAGAAAGATCAAGAGTGCTGTTGCAAAGGAAAAGAAATGCAAATAAAGACAATCTGGGACACTACAGCTAGAGGAAAGATAATAGCTTGCTTGTCATGAGGACTGCACCTGGAACTCAAAGACACAAATAGGCGTGAAGTTTGGTACATGTCTTTTTTTTAATAGCCTTCAGAATAATAGTTAACACAATCTGCAATATAATCTCCTTCATTGCTCCCATAAGAGGTTGGCATTTGTGTGTACATGCTGAACATACGTGGAAAAATAAACATAAATTAATAACTACATGATGCAATATACATGACAATGCACTAGGAGGCTCATTAATAATGGAACGCGTGCAAAAATAAACTATAGCAGAATCCAAATAAAATGAACCTGGAGTGGTCTTGCAATGTAATATTAACTGATGTGATTAAATAAACATGTGACAAAGTAATAGTAAGCACATGCACTCAACTACTGTGGAATTCAGGACCGGCCTCTCAGGCTAAGAAATCACAATTTTACATAATTACCTTTTTAGGATGAGCTAATGTCAAGTTACTGGTAAAATGTTTTCTTAAGTAAGTATCTAAACACTGCCCTGGAATAGCTGGTGTTCGTAAACCATTATGGAAATAAAGCTTCTTTTCCTTTGTCAGTGATGCACATCAACAATTTTTTCTTGTTAACTGTAAAAACATTTTTCACTGTCAGAAAGATGGGGCCTCCAGATGTAAATGCCTCTAAAATGCACATGGTGCTTATGTATAAACTGTAAGATTGAAAAGAGCCAGAGAAAACGCATAAACTAGACCTTAAAAGACAACTTTTACTATTTTTACAACAAATGAGCAAACTTACTGGAATCTGCCCAAATATGTTATCTTTTGAAAATTCATACAGACACACACTGGAATTCTTGCATAATAAATCCATGGTTCAGCCTGTGTCACATGGGATTCACCTCCCGCTAACTGCCTTCAGAAGCTGCAGTTTCATACTGGGCACACATGCACCTCCTGCAATCCTCACCTCTCCCATCTCCTAACCATCAAAGGATGCCAAACAGAAATATTTACATTTTGCAAGGCTTTATACACTGAGGAAGATATTTAGAAAGTCCTCATAATCCTAATGCATCAGTGTTTCTGTCACAGATCTGTTCTTCTGCTGTGTCCACCCAAATCTCCCACTCAATTTGTTCTGTGGGAGGTGGCACACTTACCAGCAAAGACTGCTGTCACCACACATCCTCCATTGCCACTCACTGCAACAAGGCCTGCTGTGGGGTCAAATATGGAGCACGCGCCTTCCTTGTTGTGCTGTCTTTTATTGGCATCTGGAGAAATCATAACATTAATCTCAAAAAACTAAAATGCTGCATTTCTCCACACCCCTCTACTCATGACAGTCAGCATCTATGTGAACCCTGCTGAGGTCCCAGGTATGGATACACACCTCAACCACATCTCTCTTTCATGTCATCATGAAATCAAGTGCATGCTGATGCCCTCACCCCCTCAACTACACGCTCACTGGAGTGTCAACAAAGCCTCCTGTTATTTCAGGAATTTACCGCCTGTCAACAAAGTTTTTGGGGTTAAAAGTTCAAAGACCTGGGATAGAAAATGACAGCTGAGAGCAGTATGGATTGCTATGCACATTGATGGATGCAGCTCAATAAAAACAATAGTGCATGATACTGCTCACACAGAAGTCACTGTAAAACAATCAACCATTTCACTGTGATAATGTTCATCTCCAGGTATACATTAACATCTACATTAGTGCTTGAAAGCCTTCTTTTAATTTCATTGCACACAACTGCACTGGAAATACAAGCTGTATCTGGCTTAAAATTTAAGGGACATGCTATTGTTAAACAATGCAGTCAAGCTGAATTTAAGATTATTAAATCTAGAACATTTAGGTAAACTATTAAGTTTACAAATAAATTCCTAATCCAGACAACAAGACGTTTTTTACAATTGTTTTTTCACTTTTAGTCACATTTTAGGAAGTCTTCATAGTGTGAACACATCCCACACATAAACATGAGTACAAGGAAAGACTAATGGATGGAGAAAGTTTTTCCTGTAGCTGAATTACATTTTTGGATGTCACAGGGCCAAGGAGACTTGTATGGTCTGTTGGATCCATATTCCCTTGCAAACTAAACACATGTTGACTACTTAGTACAAGAAATTAGAGCATTGGTGTGGCCTGTGACTTTCAGAGTAAGATAATTAGATGGGTTTTAAGGACAGGCTAGTTTTGACCAAAATCGACCAAATTTCAGCCATCTAATGGTCATTTAATTAATTAAATGAAATTGTGCTCTTAGTTCTTCTAGAAATTGTTACCAGTCCTTTAAAAAAAAAAAAACCCAAAAAGAAAAAAGTTATATTTATTTCAATATAAATTATTGAAATAACTCCTAAGAGCCAGTTAATGTAAAAATCCATTATCTAAACAAGATCACCAAACAGCAATGGAGCATTTTGGCAAGGAACATCTGTAAATTTATCGATTTTTCTTTTCTCTCAAATAAGCTATTATATACCTAATAAAATTGCTGATACTTTTTCAGTATAAGATTAAACAAAAATGGTATACCTAAATCCTGTGGAGAAGAAACTGGCATAAAATCACAGATGCAAAACCCAGCAAGGAGGTGTTGAATTTCTGATATAACAGTAATAAAATACAGTATACATTACTCAGAAGCTTATCAATCATTCTCATAAGAAAATAAATAAAACAAGCACTGTTTTATTTTGCAGGTAAGAGCTGCGAAGAATGACACTGGCTTCCTAGAGTAAAATGTCAGACCAGCACACTCAAGGGAGCCCAATATTGGATGAGCAGGTACAGGAATTCACACACACTCTGCCCTGCGGATCTTCATAAAGCCATGTGGTCACCTGTGCATCACCTCACAGACTTGTCTGATGAGCAGAACTTGCTAAATGAGCATCATATAAGATGAGTATTGACAATTTCATGATATGGCCCTATGTGAGTCAGTATCACAGAATCATAGAACAATTTGGGTTGTAAGGGATCTGCTTCCATCATCCTGCAAGGGTCAGGGTCACCTTCTAATAGACCAGGCTGCTCAAAGGCCTATCCAACAGGACCTTGAACATTTCTCGGGATGGGGCATCCACAGCTTCTGGACAACCTGTTCAAGTGTCTCAGCACCCTTCCAGTAAAGAATTTTTTCCTAATATCTAAACTGAACTTGCCATCTTTCAGCTTAAACCCCTTGTCTTATCACCACATGCCCTTGTAAAAAGTTCCTCTCTGGATTTTTTGTAGCCCCCTTTAGGTACTGGATGGCTATTAGAAGTTCTCCCTAGAGCCTTCTGTTTTTCATGCTGACCAACCTGAGCTCTGTCAGCCTGTCTTAGGAGACATAGGAGACATAGGAGACATAGGAGACATAGGAGATATAGGAGACATCCTCCAGCCTCCTGGTCATCTTCGTGGCCTCCTGTGAACCTGCTCCAGCAGGTCCACATCTTACTTGTGCTGAGGCCCCCAGAGCTGGACACAGCCCTGCAGGTGGGGTCTCAGCAGAGCAGAGGGGCAGAATCCCCTCCGTGGCCCTGCTGCCCACACTGCTCTAGATGCAGCCCAGGACACATTTGGCTTTCTGGGCTGTGAGTGCCCATGGCTGGCTCATGCTGAGCTTCTCATCAATTTTCTCTAGAAACCCATAAAGAGTCTGTCCTATGCTAAGTGTGAGTATTCACAGGTCACTCTGGAAGGCATCCCTTCCCTCCAGTGAGTGCAGCACGCTACATAGCTTGGTGTCATTGCCGAATTTGACGAGGATATGCATTCAATCTCACTGTCCATATCAGCAACAGAGATGTCAAATATTATGTCTTTGGAGAGAAGATGTTACCGATGCAGATAAATGCAAACCTCTCAGTGTCTGATTATATGAAGTGATAAATACACCCACAATTCCTGCAATGCCTATAAGACTGTGAATATTGTAGGATTTACTCAGGCAAAACACAGAATTTAATGAACAGAACTTATCAGTATGAAAGTCTTACATATATAAATATTACCAGCATTATGTTGCCAGAAGAGTGTTTGACATGGATGCTTATAAAAAAAATACTAACGGAAAAAAGCAGGGTTTTTTTTTATTTTGCTTCTGAATTTCCTGTCTTCCTTCCTTCTCTCTTTGTAATAGGTCTTGTGAGATTGCCCTTCTGCACGTGAATTCGCACAAATTCCTGGCACTTTTTTTAGACAGGAAAGCTACCATAATTTCATGCCTCTTCAAACACACAGTAAAAGCAATCAAGGGAAAAAGAAATTAAAAACTAATTCTGCTATTTATTCTCCTCATTTATTTTATCAGTCATCCCACTGTCACACTGAATAATAATCAACAAGACTTGATACACACACTTAGCAGAGGGCAGACATCTTTGCAGCTTTCCAGAGAAAACTCTAAGCCCCAGGCAAACTGATTCTCAAGGAAAGATTGGATTAATCACAGGAAATGTGATGCCAGTGTAAACATTTCTGTCCACTCACCTATCCAGGCAAGCTAACCATGATGCAAGTTTACCTAACTAGTCATGTCAATACAGGAGAAAAATAAAAGGCTTCAGAGCAGTTTACTACCACAGAAAACTGCTGGTATGCAGAAGGTGAAGTAGGCAATGTCTACAAAGAGGTATAAAATTACAACAGACTACAGATAATTATTGCTTATAATGTCTGGCTGCAATTATTCAATTTTGTACCATTTCACATTTTGTAGCTTAGTGCTGGAATCAGGAGGCTAAGATGACTGTTTGGAGGAATTCCATTTCAGTCTTAGTCACTTTGTGGTGCTGGTTCAGAATGCATCCCACAAAACACAAGATGAAAATAAAACCAGTATTTAGTTTTCATTTGAGATTCATTCTTTCTGGGTAAAACTGCCCAAGCAATTTTAGCCTTAGAGAATATTAAAAGCCTAAGGTGTTTTTCTTGTGTTTTCTGTTTGCTTGTTCTGATTTGTTTGTTTGTATGATTGTTTGTTTTGTCTTTTTATTAAATCGGTTGTGAAAATAAGGAGTTCAGCAAGCTTAGATATGACTGTACAGAAATTTGTGTGCTGAGCAGTGCGTGGATGCACATTTAATCCTCAGCTGTAATTTGTGTGAAGCATATCTCTAAGACAGTGGCACTCCCACATCTCCAGAGGGACCTGCACACAGTCAGTTCCAGGAGGATCATTTTGTCCAGTGCAACAGCAGAATAACTTCAAGTGGGCAAAGAAGAATGGAATGAACTGTCCCTAGCCCTATAGGACTAGAATTACAAAGCCTCTTAAGACATTTGTTGCAATTTCTGTAATTACCCATAATGTTCTCTAACTCCTTAGAAAATGAAAATCACACAACTAAAAGCTCTTTAAAACATCTCCGTGTATTCTTTTGCCTTTGCATCACTGTCTAACCACCTTGACAAACCTGACCCTTGGAAATTTTGTTCCACAAAGGGAAATTTTCTGTACCCACTTTTATATCATTTTCTGTACAGAGTTCTGAGACACCATTTAGGATATTGACCTAGGCCAGGGACTGTCTGAAGCCAATTTGTTCTCCTTCACAGTGAAAGGGAACAGGTTATCATTCACTGTGCCTTTGAGTGCAGTATTTCCTTGAACCATTCTACTAAAGCACACCTGTCTGTGACATTCAGAAGCTTGGTTTTCATTAGATGCCAAGACTCACTGAAAATGAAACATCAAGAAGAAACACACTGATCCAGTGAAGCTCCAGACATCAGAGAACTACTTCCTGACAGCTTGACGACCATCTCCTTGCATTCCTTTTGAAAAGCTGACAAGGAACAAAGACCCAGCAAGACCAGCAAGACCAGTAGCTCTTCGTTTGTCAGCATTTCTAAGTATGGAGTTGAGACCAGAGTGTTCCTGCATTTCACAGCATGCCCCATGTACCCCAGCACAACACTCCCTTTCTTACAGCAAATTTCAGCATAGCATATAAGATTTCCAACATGGTCAATTTTAACATTATCTTTACTTGTCCTATTCTACTTCAGAAGGATCCAAGGAAGGGCTAAAGTAGATCTATCTACCTCTGCACAAGTGCTAAACATTTCAGTGTACCTAAAGCACTTATAGCAGCTTGTAGGAGCCAGTGCACTCAAATACAGAAAATCCCCAAACAGCTAAATTTCAACACTGTTCATCCTTTCCCTTTCCTCTGGGGAATCAGGCTCTGTTCTCTCAAACTTTTTATTATTTTTCCCTTAGTTCCAGAAATCTCTTACCCATATGCTTCCCCATGCTTTTTCTCCTCCAAAACTGCCCAGCCATACAAGCTGTCTATGTCCCTCAGGAGATGCAACATACAGCACCTGACCTCGCAGTACTAGAGAAAGGGCCACAGGAAGTGCTCTAGAGGACACGTAGCTGCCTAACAACTCTGAGAAGATGTTGGCATTCATTCAAAAGCACCAGAGCACCCTGGTTTTACTGCTGCTTCCTTCAAAACATCCATTGCTTTTGTACCCTCACCAGATGACTATCTTACGTGAGTCACGTAAATACTCTTCCCAATTATAGACCCAAATATCCTTATGCAAAAAGGGCACTACAGACAAAGTTTCTATGCAGGTTTAGTAATAACATTGATTATCACAATTAATGGTGCCCTAAAATATACATGAAACATTTCACAGAAAAGCTGATTGGTCTTTAAAGGAAATTTGCCTTTTCCCCTGGATATAGTTTTCTCCTAGCAGAGGAAAAGAATTATGCTGTCCAAAAGGAGCATTATAAATTTTACTACTGGGCTAAATACAATGTGTGCATAAATCTGGCAACTGTGAAGTCTTGTTAAATAGATAAATGTTTAGGGTTTTAGCCCTGCCATATATCAAAAGGACCTTCCCCTACACTCTTCATCCTGACTGCTGTGAGCATTTTTAATGTTGGAATAAACCTCATTTTATTGTTTGAAAAATACCTGTAGAAAACTAGTCTCTCAAAGTAAAAAAAAAAAAAAAATACTTGCCTTCATAGTTTAATGTAAGTCAGCAGCAGCCTGCTAGATTTCCCAGACTTAGAGAGGTTCATGGCCATGTCTGAGTCTCTTCCA
>NC_031768.1:78876313-78877608 GCF_001522545.3 Parus major | reverse complement strand
GATACAGTCATCCCTCATATCCCTTGGATACAAAGACATATCCTGTTGGCTAATGGTCAGTATCTGTGGATTCCTCAGTATGTGGCACTCCAAGTCCAGAGTGAAATGGAGCCCTACCCCATGAGCTCATGGTCTATCTATAGCACATCACAATGCACATTCATGCCAAATGCCATGAGCTACAGCCTACAGCCCAGCTCAGAGTCTTTCCTCTTGCCCCTTTTCAACAATGAAGACTTTCCTGAGCACCAGTTCACTTGTATTTCCCCATATTTTATTTGATAAATTATACATAAGAGTGAATGGGAAGTCAGTGTGATCCATATGTTAGTGAATATACAGCATCACCTCTTCACCACTGTAGCCATACTAGTTTCTTTAGTTTATAGTTTTTACCAAGTTAAATCAAGTTTAATATTACAGGAACATGTCATGTCACTTATCCAGAAACCACCATTCACAATTTAGAACCCCATAAAAATGATAATAAAAAGAGGAATTATATTTCTCACTGACTGCCACAGTTGAAATGAAGCTTGTTCCTTTTTATTAAGCACTTATGAGGTCCTCATACCCTCTTATCTATTGCCTGAGGCACTCATTCTCTCCAAGAAAAATCACTATTAATCCTTGTTTGTGCCAAGTCCTCACAGTACAACAGTGTGTCCAGAAAAAGTGCCTATTAATAAAAACATTTAAAGTTATTACATTTAAAATCAGTGTGGGAAAGCATAGATCACTTGTGGCTTTTGCTTTAGAATGCCTGGAAAATTGTTCATAATAAATACCCCCAAATATTATGATTATTATATCACAGATGGTACAAAAGCAGAGAAATCTAGCCAAAATTTTGATTACATATTTTGGAGAGTCTCATTATAGACCTATGAACTTTTACAGTTTGTTCATTGCTTCATATTAAACAGATCTTAAATTTATCTGACTTTTTAGTATTTTGCAAATTCCATCTTGAGGAAAGATATTTCTCTAATGTGGGAGATGCTTCTGTGGTTTATGTGCAGCTCTCCTGTGTAGGGAGTCTGTCCTCTGTGTCAGAAATTTGCAATGTCCTGAAACACTGAATCCCATAATCCCAGCAAGTGGGAAGGAATATTGCCCAACCATATTTAAAATCCCTTCCCTCTGTATGGAAAGAGGTTTGGGTTTTTTTATAATTGATATTAATTTATAGGGAAAAAATCTGAGAAAAAGTGGTCATGGCAAAAACCTGCCCCAGACAGATGACTGAAGCAAACTGTGAGTGAACAAAAAATTGCAGTGCAAAAACAACAGAA
>NC_031768.1:78736958-78876100 GCF_001522545.3 Parus major | reverse complement strand
TCTTTTTCCACACTTCTGCACTTCCTTCCTTCCTTTTTTCTTTTTTTCATCCCTTCCTTATGTGTGTGCAGTTGCATACATATATTCTTAGTAGAAAAAAGCCCAGAATAATTTGAAAATTCAGACTGAATTCCCTCAATGCCTCTGGCTTAAAAGTAGACTAAAATGAAGTGGTGAGACTCTAAGAGAACATCATCCCTGGGGTGTTTCTTAACAACATTTCTTCAGAAATGGGGAAATAGTCTAGATTTATCCTCTTCTCCAGCAATATGAACACACCAACAGCTTAAAAAATGATTTAATCTACATAAACAGAAAATTCTGTGTGGGATGCTCACTTCTCTCAAAACTGAATAATTCTATATAAAATTTTTAGATGTAGAGGGGAGACTGACAAAAATACTGATTGTAGGAAAGCTTGTTATTTATGGAATGTCTGCAGAATATCAAGTTTTCAATCCATATGTCACAGAAGAATTAAAGGTTTTCTAAAGGGGCAACAACACATGACATTCCTATTCTTGAATGCCACTAAAGCTAGCACTTTCTGAAAGCCATACTATTGCATTTCAGGCTGGTGCTCTGAATTGCAAAGTCAGTTTGCGCTTGGATCTTCCATATGCCACATAGTGAGTCATATTCTTTATTTCCTTTTTTTCTTACATATTTTATACAAAACAGAAAATAACAGAAAAAGCAACAGCAACATCATCTTCAAATACTCTATGTTATAATCAGACCCTCAAGCCAGCCAACATGCCAGTTGTTAAGGAGCAAAGGGTAAAAAATGAGCCCAGATAAATAGGCATGGATGAAATTTTACCCTTTTCTGGAGCCTGGAAATCTCAGCATAGGTCCACACCAGCACTTGGAGTCAACCTTAGCACTAGGAACTTCTGGCCAAGTGCACAAAACATTTCACCAAACCTCTTGCACACAAAGTTTCTCTCCTCTGGACCAAGAAACCCTGATGAATGATGATGCAGATTATCAAAAATGTCCTGCTGAAGAGCTCCAAGCACAGCATATAATATGATCTATCACATCTTCCTCCTCAGTAGTGCACAAGAGGAATAGAGGGCCAGATTTTTGCACACTTTTACTTGTCCCATATCATCCCCACTACAAGCCATAATCGTGAGAACTCATGTTTCCCATGTGCCTGTGGCAATCCCACAGACAAAGTGAGCCACTGATTAAGACATCTGTCATCCAGTGTAACACAGGATGGTCATGTCTGAGCTCATGAAACAAAGGGCAGAGGAAAGGCACTCTCTGAATTATCAGAATGTCTTCCCAACCACAGCTTTCCTGAAGCACACATCCAATGCATCCTAACAGACCAAGCTCTCAGAATCCCACCCAAGAAACTATCCCAAAGTCCCTATTTCTTTGGGTTTAGGGCATCTTCCTCATTATTAAGCATCCTGTAGTTAGAGATCTTTGAAAGATTTTGATTCCTGGGAGTTCCCTGAAGGAATCACACATCATGGGGATGGCTGCTGGGAAATGAAGAAGAGGTATGTGATGGCTCATATGCCGTAGAGGAGATGGCTTTCATGATGCTCCCCAGTATTAATGTAGATCAATCCTAAACATCAGGCTGTGTAAATCATGGTTTTAAGAGGAGTTTTAAGCTTCTTTACTACCAACCTTTTTATGTAATCCTTGAAACACAGCAAGTGTGGATGTCTGTCACTCCTGCACCGTGAAGTGGAGCTTAATCTCAAACTGTAACTGTGTGAGTTAAAAGAATTTTACTTATAACCTTGGATACTATCTGAAGAGTGGACACAAGGGAGAATTTTCCAGTGAAGTGCAAGAACCATGTTAGTGACAGGAGAATACATCAAAATACTCAGGACTATCTTGACTACAACCTCAAAGCAAAATCCCTGTGCCTTGGGATAGGATGAACAAACCCTCAAGGCAGATTTATACAGGGAGTAGGGAGAGATGTTAAAACATTTTCATTTTCTTTTCTAGCCCCTCAGCCTCTTTTTTTTATGAGAGAAGTTTGCACCTGAATTACCTAAATGCAGGAATTTTCAAGGCAAAGGAGAGAGACCAGCTCTGGTAAATTAGTTAATTCCTCTGGCTCATTATATCAGCAGCATGTTCAGACAGGCTGAGACTGGCTGCTATTGCAAATATACAGCCTAGGAGGAAAAAAAATACCAGTGTGAAGGTTTGGACCTTTTCTTCTTAAAGTTGCTTTAATTAGAAAATCAGACTCTGGGAGGCTTTGAACTGTGAAAGTCCAGTTGTTAAAAAGGATTGGGGGTGGAACACTCACATTTGCCCATCGAGTTACTGAGCTGTCCATCCCATATATCTCCATTTGTGTCCTTTGTCCAAAGTGGCTCTTATTGCCTGGGGCCACAAAGGGAAGAGAGAAGAGACATTTATTCCACAAGCACAAAAAAAAGACTTTGAAGACATTGCTCTTTGTTCACCTTCAAATACTCCTTCTGGTGTCACTTAAGGAGTATTGAAATTTGTCTGTATTGGTTGTTTAAAAAAAAATTGCGGAGGTGGCTGGGAGACAGAACAAGCCCTTGTCTGCATTGCTTTATGTTGCAAGAGGGCAGTGGTAAACAGTGAGAACCCACCCCAAGAGGAAGAGAATGGGTGCCAAAATGGTCATGGTGCCAGCCCAGGCTGGAGGAGAGCTGTGGCTTCTTGTGCTGCTACTGGTACATGTGTTGTTGTACAGGCTACAGATGCCTGAGCTTTACAATTCATTTCCCTCACCTGGTGAGTAATGGCCTTATTAGCATTTTTGAGACTTATTCAGTATAAATAAGTAATCATCTCAAAAAACATACAGATGCTTGAAACAGTACAGTACATATTTTACTCAACACAGAAATGCAAATCTCTGCACGTCATCAACTACCTAAATGCCAGAGGTATCTAAGCTTGCTCCATGACACCTGTGCTAAAGCTGGTGCTTCCAGAAAATATCAGATCTCAGGCAGGTGTTCAGTGCTTGTGTAATCACTGTTAATGCTTTTGAAGCCCCTTGGACTCTGCATGTGCACAGACCAGAGCACAACAGACAGCTTGGAGCTTCACAGAGACAGCAAACTCACACAACAAGCAGAACACACACAAGCACAAGAAGTCAGACCAGCTTAAGTTGTGGGTAGAGGAACCACAGATGGATATTTACTCGTCCAATATGGGATTAATCTCCTTATGTGAAATTTTTTGGTTCCACTACGACAGGTCATGCAAAAAAAGCAGTAATTGCATTTCCTTGGCTTGCTGTTATAACTGCAATGACTTATGCCCTTGGATGTACTGATGAGAGATTTGCCTCTATTTCAAAACTCTAAGGATCTTAAAAATTGATTATTATTTTGAACAATCTCAGATAAGCAACCTGTGCTGAAAGGTGCTGGGAGAGGGAGAGAATAACCCAGAGAGAATTAAAATCCAAGAGAAAATTAAAATTATATCAGGCAAAAGAAGCAGTAACACTGTCAACATAAACACATTTCTCTTAAAATTCCAACAGAAGGTAGAACTCTAACTAGAAAACACAAGTTTAGATATTAAGTAGGAGAAAATGTACATATATATTTATGTTTACATGGGTTTTGTTTTGTTCAAATTATCAAAGGACATAGGAGGCATATGTGAGGGATGAGGAGGGCATGATGGAGGAAAAACATCAAAATAGTTTGGCATCCCTCCAAGACTAGTTAGAGATATTCACAAATCCTCAGGGACAATAAGATTTCCCCAGTTTTAATGATAACACAGTCACAGTACCTCATTAGCCTTAATATAGGAAATGATTTCTCTGCTCTGGGACTTTAGTCATGAGCCAATGACTTTGACTGTGCTAAGAAGTGGGATCATTCCTCCAAACTGTGTTTAAAATTCTAGTGTCACCCAGAGGTGATGCATCAGCAACCTACATTGCTATGAATATTTTTGCAATGACTGACCAAGAATAAAACTTCTCTTAGACACTAACACAATTCATACAGTGAAAGAGGAAAGGGAAATAAAGAAAAAATTAAGGCAAGAATAAGTTTGAATCTCCATGGAAGTTAAAGCAGGATGAAAAATGGAATTAAAAGCAGTGGGCAAACCAAGCTGAGCTCTGATCCTCCAGGAACATATTTAATCACATTTATTGCTTGAGTGTAGCTTCACCATTGTGCTTTGGGAGTCATGCTAAGGCTCTCCTCAAGACCACAGCTGATGAGACCTTCCCTGTGCAAACAGGTCTGAAAACCTATATCTTTAACAGGTGGTTTTACGTGATCACATAAGAGTACATTGGGTATCTGCATGATATCTGATGTACATTGGGTATCTGCATGATATCTGATGTAGCAGTGAGAAGGAACAGGGATTAGATCAGGCAGATGGGCATAAACACATGCACAGTGTCCATGAACAAGTATATGGGGAATCTTTGAATCAAGATTTTTCTGATCAATGTGGAAGAGTGGGCTTCAAGGCTTTCATGTAGCAGTACTTTGGTGGAAATTTTACTGCTTTACTGCTTAAAATAAAAATTCAATAAGAAGCTAAACTCATCTGTGACAGTGCAGGAGATGGATTTGAAGTGAACTGATGCCCCCAGGAATATTCCATTCAGTTTATTTTAGGTCATTCTTAAAAGCACCTAATAATATTTTCAGAAGTGTTTAATATCTCACCTCCAGTTCAGATGCTTTACTAACATACATTTATGCTTAAAGTTCTGTTTTTGGTGAAAAACTGTGTAGAGGAAAAGTCTCATTACTAACTGAAACGTGCCATGGTTTTTCCCACCTGACACTACTGGATCATGGATGACAGGCAGCCAGAAATTTTTCCAAATCAAATTAGCATATCCTGAACAGGCTGAGCTCATCAAGATTTTATCCTTCTTGCCCCAGCCCAGCAGGTATCCTCTTGTTGTTCTGGTTTAGATATAGTGAAGCTAATCCCTATATAAATGGTGAATCAAAGTTTGGTCTGACACTCTCAGAGACATCCTCTAAGGCTGAGTGCCCAGCCCAAGGCTATAAACACGGGACATTCCTTTATCGGTTTTGACGAAGGCTCAACTCTCACATTGAATAACTGCCAATGTACAACGAAGACCAAGGATTTATGGCACGCAGCTTGTGAGGACTTGAATGTGTTGGTAACACCAAGAGATCCAGCTGGAGCTGCCCAAACTTCTCTGAGGATCTGCAGTTTTAGAACAGGCCATAACAATGCATATTATTGAACTTCCAGGTGATATGGCCATTACATCCTGACAGACTCTGCATGGTATCTGCTTCATTTTACATGTCCACCTTCATACAAAGCTGCTCACACACATACAGAGGATATTGAGGATTCTCCACAGATAGGAATTTGCTCTTCATCTCAATTTATCCACAGGAATGAAAGCTTGTGTTGCTGCTAGCCCTCAGTAGCCACAAAGGACAGCTTTTCAAAAGGGGAAAGAATAATGTTGCTTTCCTTATATACCAGTATTTGAATTGGATTTCAGAGCTTTTACAGCTCCGAGGAATATCAGCTCAGTCTTTGAGTTCCAAGTCAGTTTGCAGCAGTGACATTGACAATGACAATTAATAGGTAACCAGAAAAATTTACACAGAAATATCTGACACTGAGTAAACAGGGAGATCCCAATAATTAAGTTTAACATATTCAATTTTGCAACTGCAACCACATTTGATGGAAAATATTCCCAGTCCTTTTCTACCAGTATCTATAATAAGAATCAGAATTATGATGTAGCTTAAGCAGTTTGAGAACTTAACTGATTCCTGAATTCATAACAACTTCCATTTCACAAATAGAGCAATTGCCTTTAAGATGGACAAATGCATATGTGTTTATATACGCATTTAAAGTTTTAAAGAAAAGTTCTGGGATCAGATTTCTCCATTTTATGGGTTGCTGTGGAAACAGATTAGCCCTTTGGAAATAAAAACCTATGTTTGACTATAATGCAAAGAACAATCCATAGCATGAAAGGAAAGAACAGCTGGGAGTTGGAATAGTGTAAGCTGACATGTCAGACAGTAGCCAGACAAAGTGAGCCAGGGACTGTCTGAAAAACAGAGTAGGGGGGAAGAAAAAGTAAGAAGTAAGCACTGTCAACAAAGTCTGCAAAATGGTACAGCTGTTCACTCTCATCATAACTAAAAAAATAAGGAGAGAATTCCAGGGCTGGGGATTAAATTTATGAAGAGAAGAAAACCTGAATGGAAAAAGTGAATAGTATTTCAGACAAAGCAGGCCCTGCACAGAAGTCTTTGTTTGGAAATAACTTGGAAAGCACAACGCTGGGTTCTGGGCAAAACACACATCCCTCCACAACCTTTCTTATAAAAGGCCAAAAGGAATCTTAATACACTGCATTAAGCAGACTTTTACAGAAAACATTGCTTGTATAATTTCATTGTTTTGGGATGAGCATTAATGTCCTAGACAGATAAATAGATTTAGAGAATTTGAGAGAAGGCATATCCAGCACTGCAGAAAGAGCTAAAAGGTGAATAAATTTCACCACAAATCTCAGCTAAAACCTGAAATGAAAGCCCAAAGGACTTCTGATATACTGTAAATAGTCAGCCAGTTCCTAGAGTCTTAAGTGATGTCTGGTCTTTTGTTCAGACAATGGACAATTGAATCCAAGATGAACGGTTCCCAGGATTACGTGCACACTGAGCAGCACAGAGGGAAAGAGAAGTGTAAGAGAGGTTAATTCAGAGACATGCTTACCTCCCAAACAAAGGCATTCAGCAGTACAGAACCTGATTAGGGACTCTTCAAGAAATACGAATAATGTCATTCACATTGCATAAGCAGCTGGGACTATGTATGTCTGCATAGTTAGGAAATAATAATGAATGCACTTTATTCTCTTTGATTTTTTTTTCTTTCTCCTTTGAATAACATCTTCTGTCCAATGATCTCTTAGGAGCAAAGCCAACTAAATAGCTAGCAAAATGATTGATTTAGGAGTTGCTTTGTTTCCATTGTCTATGAGATCACTCCAGGCATTCAGCACCCTAATCTTTTAACTCCTGTATCAGTAAGTATATTACAAATCTGGAATAAAACCCATAAATGATTAGTGAGGGAACTTCATATTCTTTAGATGAAAATAATTATGAGTGTGGATTTCATTAGTGATAGGACAGCTCTGAAATACCGTTCATAGTTATTCATCCATGCTCTGGTACCCAAAGATAACACTTGCAAATGTCATGGTAATAATAGGATAAACAGGTTGAACTAATATCCAAAACAGCATGTCATCTGGGTTTTCAATATTTACACTTGATGCCACTTAAATGAGCAGGATGTGATGAAGAGGAGTGCAAGATATCCAAAGCTTTCATAAATCTCTCACTTTTATCACAGTCATGGTGCATTTGTGTATGTCATCCAGCAGTTCTTGCTGTTGTTTATGACCAGCAGCTTCATCACCTTTGCCAAGCACGCCTTGAAGTATGCTAATCTGCTTGGGGTTTTTTCTTTTTTTAATTTATTTTTCTAGATAAAAATCCACCCCATCCATCTCTCCTGACTTGCACAGTCTTTCTGTACGTTTCCTTTGCCACTTTCCTTACCTGCAGCTCTAACCATAGAAAGGGCCAGGTTCCCAGGGAAGTTGTGGATTGTTGTTCAGCAGGCAAGGAAGCACCTCAAGACAGGATCCTAGGCCTCATGTAAAGGAGCAATCCCACAGAAATTATGTCCATGTACACAGAAGCCAAGTCTGCATGAGGCAGATCTTGCATGGTTTAAATTATGGGTAGGAGCATAACAGTGTGAAGTCAACATGCAGTAGTGGAAGAGGTGTGAGCCTGTGAGGACTCACACCTCAGGACCTCCCTGAGTTTCCCCAGAGAACTGCTATTACAGTAGTAGTCCTATGAAATTTCAAGGTAAAAATGCCTTCAAAGAGGGTCAGTGATATTTCAAGCTGCTCATGTAGCAGGTATCAGCTTTGCACTGACATGGGTCACTTAAAATGAACCCAAAACCTAGATGGACATTTTAGGGTTGTGATCAAGGGTGTTAGAAGAAGAAGGAGCAGGAAGGTCTGTGTAGGATGGAGGAGATGGTGCCGAGGACCCAGCATTCATACTCTGCACTTCCAAGGGACTCTTTTTAGAGGAACTTCAGTATTGTCTTCTGGAGCCTAGCAGATGGACTGTGCTAGTTGTGCATGTTTTCTGGTGTTATTTATTAGTGTTATCCAAGAAAAATCCAGATTAGATTTTGCAAACCTTCTAAGGGATGTGAACCAAAGGAGGTAATAACACCATTGTCATGGGTTTGATCCCTGTATGGACCATCCACTTAAGAGCTGAACTTGATAATCCTTGTGGATCCATTCCAACTTAGAATATTCTGTAATTCTATATGAAAATGCTAATGCCAATGCAACAATAACTGAATCTTAGACTGCGTCTTTGTGTGGGAGGCCAATGTGCAGAGTTCTGTGTATTTCCACAACATTTTATCCCTTTGCCCTTCAGAATATATTGGCAGCATGCATAGTCTCCTGGGAACAGTGCTTTGCCTGTATTTGCACCTGAATAATAGCTAGGAGTTACTTAGGAGAACGGTATTTTAACATGAGCCAAAAGAATGCCAAGAGCCATTCCGAAAATTGAACATTTAAACAATGTAGATGACAGAGCCCAAGTACCTCAAATATGCTACTTGGCAGGATTTATTTCTGGTACAGATGTAGTCCTGGTTTCACAGTGTCCCCCTCAGGGTGCTCCCAAAACCAGGTTGCAGTACTGACGTCCTGATCCAAGTCTCATAGCAAAGCTTTTTTTTTTTCCATGAATAAACCCAAAGCTTTGGAGGGATGAATGATACTTTCCTCATTTTGTTGAGCTATACGGCACCAAGAAGAGTATTTGGCCTTTAGAAACAAAGACATAACTAAGGTAGCATTTTAACTGTGATCTGTACTGAACTGCTTTGAGTTAAAAATGCCTGAAGTCTGTATTGTTATTCTGGAGAGACTGTCAGATGCAATAGCCTGATCACCTTTAACCAAGATTAATCAGTTCTCAGAGTGAATTGACAAAGCCTTTAGAAAAGTGGGTGGAATTGATTAGTTGCTGATGCCTCTTTTTTACTTTCTTTATCTTCCCAAGCAGCAGTGATTTCATCAGAATAACTGACGTTAAGAAGTACAAGAAAGTACATCAATAGGGAAAATTCCACTTTTTCATAGTAGAAAGGACCAAAACACCCCTCTAGCTGCCCTTATGGTAACAACAGACATTTGTCCAGTGTATAAGAGCACATTTCATTTCCTCCCAAATTTTTGTTGATTTCTGCCTACCTGCACACAGGACAGAATGGTTAATTTAGTTAATTCCTACTGCCCTTCCATCCTCGAGCCTCAGACCTACAAAAGCAGAAGGAACAAAACACACAGTCTCTACCTGCAGTACCAGACAATGGCCTCGAGGTCCTCCCCAGTATGGTATAAAGTGGGGGTTTTGAGGGCAAAAGATAAAAAGTCTGGATTCAGCTGAACGTGAATGTATTATGACATCTTTGTAATCCGGCATGCTGGCACCACAATGGCACCTCCCGATCTTTGCCATTATCTCAGCTGTCCACATGAAATAAATGAAAGAATCATCTTTGCAGAGCAGACTGCCTGAGTGGCATATTCTTGCTAGACACTACTGTGCTTGGAGAGGAAAAAATAATCTCCACACAAAAGTCACATATCCATAAAATGTGAAATGGAAAAGAGTGTGGCAAAAGAGTTGCTTCAGTGTTTTAATTTTCAGGTTCTGTAAATAACATACAGGAAGAAATTCCACATGCTGCATTGGACTGATAGATAAAGTTGGAGCTGTTTCAGAAGATGACGGATGGACTCTATTCCTAGGTACACTAGGCTAGGACAGAAGAGATATGAGTTCTGACAGCACTGCCAAAGATTTCTGTCATGATGTCAGACGTTCTTGTTAATCTCTTGCTACCTCAGCTCACCATTTCCAGTCTTGCTGATGGATTATTTTCTTCCTTTATGCTGTGAGCAGTGTATCGTGTATTTGTACAGCAACTGGTGCAGTGGACCAAGCCTGGACTGGGAGATCTGGGGCTGCAGGTGCATCAGAGGAAACCAGCGCAGAACACAGCCAAAATGCAAATATTTACCTAAATTGCATGTACACAGTCCAAAGTACTGTTTTAAGCTGTTTTAAGTTAGTGTTTTAATCAGAATCCTGCAAAATTTAGCCATCTTAGCTGTCTACCTAGCTGTCTGCCTTAGCTGTTCTCTTAATCCAAGACACATATTCCTGTCCAATTATTAGATCTTTGTAGAAAGGGGGGCATCTTGTGTTTCATTTGTAGTAACATCACACTGGAACCTCACCTTTTCCTCCTGCCAGAAGAGATTTCAGGGCAGATGCTACCAGAACACATTGATTTCCTCTAAATAAAACGTTTAGTACCCCTGCAGAGCAAGTGGCTTTTTAAGCCACTGGGATATGGTGGAGTCTTTAGCAGTTCCATGCTCAATGAGCCCCCAGGGATATTTTGTCAGAAGGGGCAGACAGAACAGGTGTGTGATGAGGTCGTATATTTTCCCATTTCTTTTGGATTCCTTTATTTTCACAAAAGACTAGGTCATGCCCTGTGTTGCTCTTCCCTTTTTGTTATTAATTTTCACCATTTCTATCACCAAGGAAGCCTTAGTTCTCAATTCCCAAAATTGACAAAGAGAACATAAATTACTTGTACCACCCACCCTGGTGTTTTCCAGATTAAAATGACTGTTGCTGCAACTGTTGCCATCAAGCATAGCCAGACCAGCTGTTAGAGCCGATAAAACACAGGCACAGACCAAGCAAAAAAAAAAAACAAAAAACCAACAAGCCGAAGCCAGACCAGAACAAAAAGACCAGGGTAAATGCACAGCCTAGCCCCAGGCTCAGGCTGAAGCTCTGCCCCAACAATAACAAAAGTTGATGGTCCCTGTCCCTAGCAGGGAGTCCTCTCTCTCCAGCAGCCACTGGGTGCCAGGACACCCCACTCTTCCCTGTGGATGATAAGTATCATATTTACACTCTTTTAGAGGAAAAACATGACTTTGTGTGGTCTGCAGCAGGTAGTAAGGGACGCAAGTTTCTGGCAGTGGTGTGCTGTAAAGACAACGAATACCATCAGGTCTTACAGCACCTGTTAAACCTCCTGGGGAAGAGGTCTGTGGTCATTTGCTGATGAACAGCAGGTTGGTCATCATGTTAGGGTTATGGTAGCATCACTGTTGTGTACATTTAGCATTCCAGAAGAGGTACACCATTGAAGCATTGCCAATTGCGAGCTACTAGTTTCTTCATCTGCTCTTTCATTTCCATCCTGAGAAGAACCCTGGTGTTTCCCTCCCACTCCCCATTTCCTTGTTAAAGCCCAGGGACTCCTGTTACCAACCAATTGCTGAACTTTGTTTGCTAGTTGTCTTGCGTTAATTTTTGCTTATTTTAGGTTGAAAAATCTCCAGTCCTTCTCTAATCCCTGATTTTATAGTGCAGTGAACACCTTGGTCCAAACTCATTCTTCCAGTTATTCCTGGAACAGGCATAGTAATGAATGAAAAGTTTATAACTGAAAACAGAATAGTTTTTGTTGCTGCATAAAAACTTTTCATTCCATAGAAGACAAGAGCTGAAAATGCCAGTATATGGGACCACAGTTACAGACTTTTATCTGTATGCATGGGTACTAGCCTGGACTTTTCTTATTTTTCTAATCTACACAGCATGGGCATTCTTATACTGTCTGTAAATTATGGATTTTCTTTCCAGATATCAGCACATCCTGCCAGGATCTGAGGCAGTTAGCAATTACCGTAATTTACCTTCAGATTTAGCAAGGTTTTATGTTTGTGGGAATAAATGAATTTTTCATAGAGTAGCTAAACAACAACAAAAAAAAAGTAAAGAAAAAATCAATCAGGTTGACTTAAAAGATTCCTTTCTTTTGTCTTCCTCCCTCCATTACTTAAAGAATGATATAATGTATTTTGGATCAGATAACTGTCTCAGCTAAATCTAAAGAAAGTTTCATTCATTCATTCTCAAATATTTATTTCTAAAGTTGGATTAGTTTGCTTTGGGGTTTTTTGCAACTTAAACTTATAAAGACATAATTCAAAACAGGAACTCAGCTTAATTTCAAAAATATTTATTTTTTTAAATCCCTTTTTTTTTTCCATTTTCATGGGTTAAACTATTTAATTTTACCTGAAATAGCACATATTGATGCTTGCTTTAGGGAGAAAATAGCTATTAATTACAAAAATGTTGTCATACTCCACCCATGACTGGAAGGGGTGTTGAGTGAGACATGTTTGGGGTGCATCTCAAGGGCATCCCTCAGGGCCCGTGCACTGGCTGTGCTTGAGCTCTGCCATGACCAGGGACAGTCTGGCAGCTGTGGT
Source organism: Parus major (assembly GCF_001522545.3). Classification (NCBI taxonomy): domain Eukaryota; kingdom Metazoa; phylum Chordata; class Aves; order Passeriformes; family Paridae; genus Parus; species Parus major. The sequence goes on along the minus strand of NC_031768.1, from coordinate 78,863,631 downwards.
GACAAAGCTGCACCTCTGAGCACATCTCAGAGGGCACAAGAGAGGGGCTCTTTTATATCCCCAGATGTGACATCTTGCCATAGAGGACAAAAGGAAATGGGAGTGTGCAAGGGATTTTAAAAGGATTTTGACATTTCTAATCACAGCCCATCTTGTAGTCTGCTCCTTTCACATCCAGCAAGGCTCAAGCAGGTGAGGAAAACTGAAGCACACTGGAAGGTTTGCCCCAAACAAGAGATAAGGCCAAGCTATTTAATCTTTAAAGCTTCAGAGCTGACTGCCCTCAAAGTGAGCTCCTGGCCTTCTCTGCTGGCCTTTTCCACGTAGAGTTACTCTCTCTAAATCCCTGCACCACACATTAGGATCTTTACAACCATCAACACCTCAAATCCCTTTTCTTCTGGCATTTCTTTGTGTTATCTTTTCTCCCAAAACCAGGAATAAACAATAGAGATAGGCACAACAAAAAGAAATCAAGAAAAAGGCAGAAAGGGGTATGAATTTTCTGTCTGCTGAAGGAATACATCCCAGTGGAAAAATAATAACAACTGCATAATTAACAGAGAAGAGATTCCTGGTTTAAAATCTCACCATGCATGTGTTAGTCTTAATGATGACATTTATCACACCACAGTCATTGAAGAAGGTAAGTCCAGAAAATAAAACAATGTATTTTGAAGGCAGCTAATCACATTAATTAATTATTAAACAATGCTCATGGACTATCTAAAACCAGCATGGTTTCTGGTGATGTCATGTTCGTTAGAAAGCTCTTCCCATTGCTGAACAGTAGGAGTGGGGCACTGTAACATTAACCAGTAACTGTGGTGAGCAATAACCTCTTTTATGGAGCTGTGGGTGTGCATGATTAAAAATAAATAGGGGATCCATTTTCCAACTCCTTCTGAGACAAAGAGAAGGGAAATATTGGCAAACATAGGAAAAAATATTTCTTTTTCTTCTAGCCCAGTTAATTTTAATTTAAGTTTTTGTAAAACACAAGCATAGAAAATAGATCTTTTAGATAATGTACCAAGAGGGAGAAACTGAAAAAGATTTTAAAATTACAAAGAATATAACATGTCCTCAATACAGGTATGAGAGAACTATTAGGAGAGGGAAAGTAAGTGTTCATGGGAGCAGACTGAATGTCTTCACTGGGAATGATCAGGTTATTTCAGCAGAACGAATTTTCCATTAGTAAATGTGATTACTTCTGTATTGATATACTCTGTGGAAAAATACAGAATTTGATTATGGTTTTGTTGGGAAAAACAAGAAAATGTTTCTATTGTTCTTGAAAGTTTGTTTTGTTATAGTGAAAATACATCAGATCTTGCTTTAACTTTCATACTGTATTAATCTCATTCTTGCATATATTGATATTATAATTAGGATTGTGCAGCATGTTTATCTTCTTACATGAGAATGTTGTAAAAAATTAAACTTGTAACTAATTGAATTTAAGTATGTTGGCAACTTTATTCTATGAAACAGTCCAATATTTCATGTAATGATTTTGCTGGACACCAAAAAACCAAGAATTGTCTAAAGATCCCCATTGAAAGCAAGTCTGTACTTTAGGCACATGCAGGTGCAGGCAAACATATACTAGACTAATCCATATTCCTGGCAAAAAAATGCCTAAATCAATAATAGTTTAGTAAACTCCATAGTGATTAAAATCCTGGATAAGGGAGACTGCTGGCTGAAGTCACAGGGTACCATCCTGGTCCTCCCCAGGGAAAAGCTGTATCTGCTGGCAGTGATGGAGAGCAGAGGCTCCACACTGGGTCCCCCCAGCAATCAGCAGAGATAATTCTGCCCACCTGGCTGGACTCCTAGTCCTGCCTGCCCTGGAGGCACAGCCTCCCCTGTGTCCCTGCTGCCCATTTCCTCCTGCACATGCAGAGAATATCCATATATACCACCAAGAGGTAAAATATCTGATTCACTTGCGGTGCTGGTGTTCCTCAGAGATGGATGGTGGGGCTGGGCTAGTGCTTTACATCCACATTGGCACAGAATTGCAGGCATGGAAATGGGAACATGCAGGAGCTGTGCTTGAAACCCTGGGACTCAGAGATAGGCTTTAAAAGGATTAAATGGCTAATTCTCACTGAAAACAGTGGGAATTTGGAATACAAACACTTTTTAAAATATCAGTCTTCTTTTAGCAGACATCAAAATAAAATCCTCATATACTCAGACCGAAAAAAATTACTGGCTTAGTGAAGTAAGCTTCCACCGGAATTTTCTCAGACTTCTGCTTGCATTTTTGTATTGTTGAAGACAGCTGAAATGTAAACAACCTCCTGGAAATTCACCCAGAATGTTAGCTGCAATTTTTGCTCCTAATGATACAGAGCTGCTGACAATCACCCACAGTTGTATGGCAGCTTGCCCCTTACCAGAGTGAAGGTGCACAGACAGATCTCCTTACCCCCCAGTCCAAAAGTGAGACAGCAGCATTTACAGGTGTACCAAAGCCTGGCATCTCAAGGTTCAGTTCAAGAATGCTTGTGTCCTTCAAAGACTGTCTGGGCTGCTGGAGGAGAGCACAGTGCCTCAGGTACTACACACCCATGTTCAGGCAGCAGAATCTCATCTTACATCTGTATGAGCAGCAGTTATCCCTTTTCTGAATTAAGCCAGCTGAGATTCTTGGTGCTTAGTGGATGAGGAAGGTCCTAAAAATAATTTACGAGACTGTGACAATTAAAAGGTGCAACTTTGACCACTGTGGAAAAATACTTCTATTCTTGGTCTTCTCTGAACTGCAGTCAACTGAGTATGATTTCTAAGAAAATTTGTGTTGAAGTGCAAACACAAAAGAGTTGTGGCAGCAGCTGCAGCTAACCTGAGCACTGGACTGCTAGTAGTACTCACAGCTACTAGTGTTAGCTGCCAGCACACCTGAACACACCTATGTGGAGACATGGAAATGTAGGTGTTTCAATCTGGAGTGGAAGCCATCCAATATCATAGACATCTCTCAAGGAATCCAATTGCCTAAAGTAGGCTTCTAGCAACATGTGGCATGTGGCAAAGTATCTCAGTTGGCCTCCAGCTGCCATTCCAGAAAGGATTACTGCTTACCTAAAGTAAGTTGCCACAGCTGACTATCCCATGTGGAAATCTTGGTAACCCTTATCATCCAAAATCTGTGTTTAAACAGCTAAAGCCTTTCCCAAAGCTACATCATCTGAACCCCAAACTTAGAAACTATACCAGGACAGAGAATATTGGTTCAGTCCCTCTCGTACTGCAGTCAACAACACAACAGGCTTTTATTGTTTTTAAATATCCATTTGTTTTTTCATGTTCCATTTATTTGCTTAAAATAAATGCAGATTAATACAGAATAACACCTTCTATATAAAATAAAAAGTAGAATACCTCCATCAGAGGCTAGAATTTTAATTTCAAAATACTTTACTCAGTGAATTTGTCACTTCTTTTAAGGTCCAGTTTGATTTTAGTTTAAGTGACATTTAATCATTGTATTATTGAATCAAATTCTTTTGTACTAACTTAAAAGCACTACCTTTCTTTTCCAATAGAAATCTACCTACTTTATTTTCTCTTACATTGTTTTATTTAACCCAATGTAGATATCTGCCTGTTATTTCCTAAAAAATGTAGTGCAGTTTGCTTTCACCAAGAAAAGCAAGCAAAAAAACCTAAATTTATATTACAGGAGAGAGTCAGATGCTTTCATTTTGAATCTGAATTTTTTTGTTTTATAAAAAAATCGTAAAATAATTCCAAAAAACCTGCTGAAGAGAAGGAATTAGATAAATGGACTGAGTTCAGTAAAACAGCTTTGAAATGTAGTAGAACTGTTATTACACAGAGGTCCCACTTACAGCATATTTTCTCTATTGTAAGGCAGAGTTCAGGCTGCATAACTATCCTATTGAGCTAGACACTGCTCCTCTTCCATTTAACTCTTCTTTATATGACAGCATTTTATCTGCCAGTAGGATTACTATTGAGACATCTTCCCCATGATTTGAAGGATTTGTTTATTCAAGGTTTTTAAGGACTGCTCCAATTTTTATTTCCTTGCCATGGCAAGTGAAATTACCCCTGTGTTGTATAGGGTTGCATCTCCTCTTGTGACTCTGTAGATGCAGATGCAGATGTTCCTGCCATACCTTTCAGCAGAGTGTCTGCAACAGGATGGATTTGCAAGGCACTCGCCTCAGAGATCCAGTCCTCACCCACAGGGAGGGAGTCCTAGTCTGGCAAAGACTAAAAGTACATAGGAAAATCCATACCATTTCAGGGTTTTACACTAAGTGGTCCATGAATGCTCCAGGAGGGGACAGTGAGAACATTAAACAAAATAGCATGTGGGTGCAGCTGCAAGTCCAGGCTCACTGTAAAAATCATCAGCATAGCCCTGGTGCAGCTCTGGGCCATGCTGGCATTCTCACTCTCACCCAGGTGCTGCCCCCAGGACTTTCTGGGGAGAAACCAGCTGAGTCACAGGCATATGAGTTGCAAGATGTGCCATGCCATTCTTCAGCAAGACAAGAAAATACCATTTTACTTACTGATATGAACATCACTTTAGCAACGAATCAATTTTCTGCAAAGACTCAGCAAAGCCTCTAAGCAATTTCTTCATCCCGATGAGTTCCTGGTCATAGCTTCTGGAGGGATTTTTTTTCACTTCGCTGCACAACTGGTCTAAAGGCTTTGTTAGATTGAGACCTAAACAAATATTGAGACCAAAACTGGTGTTAACCTTTCTATGCAAGAATAACCACCATGTTTTTTTTAAAAAATCAGGTTTTTTATTCCTTAACCCAACACACAAAAAATATTTCTTATATCCTTTTCCCCCATTCCTGATATTGTCTTAGATGTTTTAACAAAGCAAGCTTCTCCTCTGTTCAGAGCAGTTTTTAGGATCTTCATTTTTTTCTTTTTAGATGAAAGTTGTAGCTTTATCAAAACTCAAAGGGTCTAGTCGAGATGTACTAACCTCAGGTGTGAACCAGCCTGTACAATTCCATGTTGCCAGGAAATGTTTTTTATTGTACAGCATGTAAAAAGCTTAAATATGATCATTCACTGTTCTAGCAATGAAAAGAGCAAACAGATGTTTGTGTTGTGAGGCAAACACATGTAAAGATAAGGAACTACGTTGTTCACTTATATTAGTTCATTTGTTTGGGACTCCTCTATCTTGACACTGTCCCAGTGTCAAGTGCCTATTTGACACTGAATTTTAGCTCATCCCTGAGCTTGTCTTCTAAACTGGGCATTTATTTCCATTTATTTCCTGTTCCTCAGCTCGACTAAGAGTCTCAGACAGGACAAGCCAAAATTGCCATTAGCATTTTAGCAAGTCTACTTTAGTAAGGGATAAATGTTAATTTAAAAGTGCATATGAGTGGATTTAAGAAAATACTTGCTTTGCTTAACTTTGCTTAACAGGTCTTACCCTGACCTATGGCTTAATCCAGTGATATTTTACATTAATCTCTCCCCCTGGCACCAGACCCAACATTCTTGCTTGTGCTGCTCCATTTCACCCCCTCCACCCGTTCTGGGAGCCTGCACACATTGGAGTTTGTTTCCCAGTGTTGGTGCTGTACCCTCTGGGAAACCTTTCTTCTCCTGAAATGCCTCCATAGCACTGATTCTTCTTTAAACTGTTTCCTTAAAGCTTTCCTGTACATTTTGGCTTCTGATTGATATTAAGCACCAATTCTGTCCTTTGTATTTCCCCATCATTTGCAGCTAGTCTGTGAAAATACATTCCTAGCACTTTTGCTTCTTTTAAAATCCAACTTTTTATTCCTTCATCTCTGTCTTTGTATATTATTTTCCTCGTCTAGCAGCAAAAGTGCCTTTGTTGCCCACTGATTTCTCATCTTTGTCCCACTAAATTCTGTATTTTCACATCACTCATAAAATGATCTGAAGTAAAAAAGATATTATTCTTCTAGATGGAAGGTTTTTTCTAGGTGCTACATTGGTTGCTTCCTGTGCTGCTTGTTTTCTAGCCCCAGTAAACTCTATATAAGCAGGAAAAAAATCACTCAATGTGGGGAAAAAATAGGCTTTTTTGACCAGAATTGATGGTGCACAGTAAAGAGGACGGCAGTAACCTCATTACTTGCCATTCTGGACAGCTTTTGTGTGGGGTGAGAAGCTTCTGAGAAGCTTCAATCCAAGTTCTGTTCCTGTTGCTATGTGTCCCTATAGCAGCATCAGCCATAACTGGATGTCACTGTACTACTGAAGTGGCTCAAAGCAAAAGATTCAGAAAGCAGTGAAGTATTTCCTTGTAAATTCACTGTATCCAAAATTACAGTTGTTGTAAAAACCCTAATAAAAGTTAAGCACTTCTAATGAGCCTTGGAAGACCCCCAGACTGGGCTCCTGAAGAGGCAGTGGCAAGCTGTGCATCTAGTGGCCACACCCAGTCCTCTTGACTGCTTGCAGAAATGACCAGATGTGTTGGCAATTTCACAGTTACATCAGGAGTGTTACCAGCACGTATCTTTCCACACAGCTTTCAACTAGATGCCCTCTGGACCAAAAACAAAAATCACAAAAATCATGATGACAGTATATCTGTTTAATGGCATATATTAGGGTGAGATCCCACTGACTTTTGACCAAGCATTAATTCATTGGCATAGATTGACTCGTATTTGTAATTAGTATAAAAATGTATCGCTGAAGCTTGTATCTGGGGTCTGTGTGACATTAATGAATTTGAGAAAGAGAGTTTGACAGCGTGAGGCTGTCTTTTACATTGGGAAAAAGACATGTCCTGTGGCTTGGGCTCTGTGTTAATCCTCAATAGTCACGTCCCAGAAGTCTGCAAAGGTTTTGGTATTAATTTAAGTTATTTCATTGGACAAATGAGCAGCTTCAGGAACTCTAATCATTGTTAGTCCACATCGTGGTATGAAACAGGAAATTGGAGCACCCTATGCCTTCAAGAGTTGAAGTGAAAAGTTACACACAGGGCATACATTATTCATAAAACATAAAATACACATTACTAGAACAAGAGAAAGCTATTTTCTTTGGCACAATAAAATAAGTCTGCCTGAAAAAAATATGCAGTGGTATGTCATTTGGGGAGAGCCCCAAGTTAAACAGCATTCCCCACCTGTCAGGACCCGTGTTTCACTCGCCTGCTGCTGGAATGAGCAGGGATTTGTTTTCAGTAAAGACTTCTGGTTCATCCACTGTAGAACTATTTGCTTAATTTTGTATTTATGTCCTGTATGTTTTACTGAAGTGAAAGAGATGGCAAAATAAAAATGAAAATGAAACCTTGGAAAAATAAAATATTAGGTGAGAACAAAGCTTTCAAAGAACAGAACTGAGATACATTTAAAATCAGATCTATTACTTTGGTATTCACATTATGGCAGAAAAGTTTAAATTAAGATGTCCTTGAGTATATCTTGGATTTTTGACTAATATGTCTCCGAAGATCCCAATGCTGTACATCTAGGGTATTGAAATTCATACTATGAGCCATTAAAATAAGGTGGGACTAACTTCATTAAATTAGGCACCTAGCTGAAATCAAACTCTTAGTTTCTTTCTGTAGTCAAGGGTAAAAGAGAGGCTTTACCAAAGAACAGTTCATTTTCTCGTATCGTATTTGCTGTCCCAGGAAGGGATGAGCAGCTCTTCAAATATGCCTCTGGCATGTCTGGATTTAGATGTCTAGCTCCCATTTAATGTTAAATTTGCACAGACTGAAGCAAAATGAGCTGAATCCCTCCCAAAGGGATGACAGTGTGAAATAAAAGGTTAGGTAAAGTCCAGTCCAGTTTCTCTGCTGGTTTGCTCAGTGAAGGTAGGCAAGTCATTTCATATATTCATGTTTCTTTTCCTGAGACCTTCTTTCATTTAGCTTAACTAATAACTAATACAACAGGGTTCCTGGCTTCTGTCTGTGTTGTCTAGACACTGTTATAATAACAGTGCCATAACAATGGTGTTTTAAAAACTCTGTATAAGGCAAGACATCAGGAAGACTGTGTTGCTCAGCCATTTACATATCTAATATTTTACTTTGTTGTGATATGCAACGTGCAGTTGCCACACCAGCTTCTGTTTCTTCATTATTGTGTAGGCTTTTATGACCAAATGCAATATTTAAATATGTCTGTACAATGCATGAGGAAAGTCAGAAAGAGCTGCACATGTCTCAGTGAGACAGAAGCTAAACGTTAAAACCTAGATATTTTGTCATAGGTCACAAATACTAAACCAAACACAGAAACAAAACAACAAAAAACCCAGAAAAATCATGATGGTGGGGTTGCACAGGCTCATACTAGTGTTTTCAGCAATACATTTATCTTGAGTCCTGCTCTTGAGCAACTATAGTTAATGGAAGTCCTGTGTCTCTGTTAGTGGAATTATATGAATAATGCAACATGATATTCATTTGCTTTTTTTTTCATCCCACCATTCTTCCACTAAGCCAGCTGCCAGCTTTAACTGTCATTTCCAAGGACCTAAGGATCAGGTGGGATTATATACTCAGGCTTTCCTGATTAATAACTTTGTGAATCAATAAGGGGTAAGCCATTTAGCATAATATACCTATGAAATACTAAGTTTTCAGGCTCAATTTTTAGTTTCTGTTTCTTGTGAATGTTGATATAGATGTGTTTGTTAACACAGAATAAACTGTCATGGCTGGGGAGTAGATAGGTTTCTTGTGTTATGCTGAGTACTTCCTTCTTTCTCTGACAAAATATATGTACCCTTCAGGAATTAGACACTTTTAGAAGTGTTATTTACAAGACTTTATTCTTCAAGAATACCATCAGAGCTTTGAAAGTTGTTAAGAAGAGTCTGATTTATTAACAAATAATTAGGTGCTACACTTTTCATTTTTTCAGTCAGTAAAATTTCTTTGGATCTTTTCACCACCAAGTTGAGCTGCATATTTTAAGATTAAAAATAAATCAGAAAGCAGTAACTTTGAAACAGGAAGCAGTTCTCCACCCCACAGGTATCTGGAGAATGGAGATCTGTCTTCTTCTACTTGTCTGATGCCAGTCCTAGCTCTGCTCCCACATCTAAACAGCTAAGAAGTGGGAAACTGCATCAGGGTAAAAAAGATCCACTGAAGGACTTGAAACAGTTATCCTGAATCAATCACAGAATCACAGAATGGCTTGGTTTGGAAGGGACCTTATAAAGACCATGTAGTTCCAGCTCCCCACCATGAAGTACCAGATTCCCTGTTCCTGCACCTAAGCTCTCTGGTGTCAGGGTGGCAGTGACATCTCTCCAGCCTGCACGGCAAACACACTTGAAATTCCAGCTGCACAGGCAGACAGAGTAAGCAAAGATCCCTGCTGCCACAGTCCTCAGCAAAGCCTGAGTCTGATGTCACTTCTTCCCAGAGTTTATGTGGTGCCTAAAGGCAAGAGAGCTACAAGAAAAGCAAGGGCATTTTGACAAGACCAAGGACTGGTCAGGTCTGCTGTGATTTTCTCTCTTCCCATCTCTTTGTTCCTTTTCTTGTGACTTTACCACTTAGCATCTTTGTACTCTGGGGCTCAGTGATTTAATGTACCGTCACTAATGGCAATTCAGACCTCATATTTCAGAAGTTACACTGCAGTTCTACAACTGTACTTATGAAATGGGCAGAAGCAAAAAAAAAAGCAAAGGTTACTAACCAGACATCTCTTTAGAAATATTGTTCCTAATTGGAGACCAGTACTAATGAACTAAATGGGACAATGAAAAAGAGAGAAGGCAGTATTTGGAAGAGCCAGTTCAATAATGAACTGTCAAGGCCTACTCTCTTCTCACCTAATTGAAATGCTGCTTCTGCTGCCTTTTTTATTGAGTTGCCTTTGGCTTTCAAAATACTTCCCACACACAGATTGACATGTGGATTTTATATTAACTTCTGCATTTGCTGCACATCACTTTTATAGCATTGTTTAGGTTTTGAGATGGGTTTTTTGCCTATTTTTTCCTAAATAAAGGAAAGAAAATTTTGACCTTATTAACAGCAGTGAAAACATAAATTTTCAGGCAATTTTCAGGCCTACATAGCTTGGCCTACATAAATCTATTTGCATACAAGCACAGACTAGACATAATCAGGGAACTGGTTGGTTTTTTTCCATTATGGTGGTTAAACTAGATGATGACATTAAGAGGCAGATTATTTTGTTTTGCTTCCCATTTTCAAGTATTTTCTATTTTTATACCTTCATATGTTTTTAAGTTTCTAAGTGGCAATTTAAGGATTGCTGTTCTATGCCAATAAAAATAAAGTTTTGGTGCAAAGGAAGAACTCACCTAAACTCCTTATGCTAATTGATGCTACTTACCAGTACTTCTGTTTCATCAACAAAAAATAATAATTGCTTTTCTCATGAGAAGTAAAGAAGAAATGTGTCTACCCTCCCACTGTTCTGACCTTAGGGTTATTTGTGATGAGAGAAAACACTCTTTTTTCTGTTTTCTCCAGTCACCAGAGTTACCCTGAAAAGCATTAAAGCAAAAATAACATAAACCATGTTCTCATCTCCTAAGGTAACCACATTACCTTAGATCCACAGGTCAGTTTGACAGGGAAGAGAAGCTCCCTCTGTGTAGGGCTGCAGCCTCTTCTGCAGGTCCCCCCTCATCTCTTGCTGCAGCTGCCCTGTGGGGCCCAGGGAGGAGTTTTCTCCAAAGAGGGAAGATTTAGAGCTTCCTTGGCATTTGTAACAAGCACACTGAATGTCTATGAAAGGTTTCACTTCCATCAAAGCCAGCTGTGGTTTCACTGCAGATTTCAGCAAGGTTTCCTTACTTGCTTGCTCTGCAGTGGTTTGCTACATGTAGCCTGCTGAGTCTTAGCTCCCATAGCCTGGAATTGGGATTTCTCCATCATCAGCTTAGAAAACTTCTGTGTGACACTGGCTTGAGGTTTCCTCCCTGCACAAAAGCTGGGATGATGAAGAGATGAAGTGTCACTGCCCTGAATCTTAACCTAGGGTGGAATCCAGACCAAGGGCATGAACTTTCCTGAGTTTAATATTTCTGTTCTATTCTAAGATCAAGATTTCTGAAACCAAATAGCTTTCTACAATTATGGATGTCACACTTCTATTGGAAGGAAAAAGAAAATGGATTCAATGGTGAATTTACCCAAAATAATAAAAGGTAGACATTATTAATAATAATAATTATAATAAAATAAAAATGAAAGAAAAAAAATTGTCATTCACAAAGTAAGCGATAGCATTATAAGAGCAGCTCAATAATCCTTCCTGGAACTGCCTAAATGGAGCTGGCTGAATTAATCCACCCTGAATTAATTACCATTATAACTGATCTTCTTTCTTGAGCCTTGATGTTCATTATGTTGCACCATATGATTTGCTGTGTATTTTGTATTTACTTATCGCCACTTAACTACAAGTCTGAGAGTTACTAACACCCAGGTTTAGCATAGTTTAGTTGGCTGTTTCTGCCTGTATCATAATTGTTTTTTATAGTTCATTAAGTTTTTATGTGATTTTAGATGTTCTCACAAATCATTTATTTCATTTATGTTAATTTTTTATTTGCATTTCTTTGCAATCCCTTTAAAACTAACTGCCAAATATTATAAAATCAGATATTAATTCTATCATGAACTATGATATTTATTGCATATAGCTTAGAATAAATAATAGATTATGCACAAATAAATGAATAATTTCTCCTTCTATAATATTGTCCATGGACACGTAGAAAAATGCTCTAAACATCCTGATGTAAGTAATTCTTAGCTGTCCCCATGTGACCACACAACGAAAGAAGCTCAGAGAGATAAAGTGACTTGCTCATGGATTCTAATTTTAATGACCTAATTCAAAACCCTATTGAGTCTATCCACTGCCTCCAATAGGATTTGAACCAGTCCCCAGAAGTCAGCAGGAAGCGGAAAGCAGACTCCGGGATCTCTGTTAGGGCCAGGCCTTCTAATTAACAAGCCGGGAAATGATTCATCATAACAAGAAGTATTTCATTTTATTTGTTGGAGCTAGAAGTAGGCTATTAACTTCCAATGTCACTTTGGATCCCACAGGATCCTTAATTGCCAAGGCCGTGAAAAGAGATCACACTTGTAAATTCTGACTGACCAGTTTTGCCGCTGAGATTTTATGCCATTTGCTGCCCAGTAGCTCATAATTTCTTTCTCACAGCAGTTGCTGTCAATGAGTACTTTCTTCTAGCCAGAAACTGTCTCTTGGAGTCTGAAAAACAGTTTTGTGTCCTGTCATCCCCCTCATTTTGGTAGTTTCACATTGGCAGTGGAAGATGTACTGCCTGAATATAGCAAATGAATACAGATGTAGCATATAACATCCCTCATTTATCTTTACTTGCTAATGATCATTACTAGCTGAAAACTGATGGATTTGAAACCAAAGCTCCAACCCTCAGGTCATCAGTAATGATATAACTAATGATGTTTGGTGACCCTTTAATATTTTTAAATTAACTACATCAGACCGTACCCATGTCAAAGTGATCCTTTGGTAGCAAAAGGGCACCAAGGGGCAATGTTTTCTTGCTGAGGGGGAAAAAGTCTGGGGACTTCAACAGTGCTTTTATTTCTCCGTTCTGCTCCCCAAGCAGAAAGGAGAATCCCCTTTTCTAAAAATGTTTATCACACAGCAGCAGAAAAGGACCTTCACCATAGCAGAGCCTGTTACTGACTAGGAGTGTTCTGTCAGACCTGGCACAGCCAAGCATCTTCCTTCAGAAGCCACAGGAAAGCCTTGGGAATAGTGCACTTTTCTGCCAGCCTGCAGTTCCCTGCACACAGAGCCAAGTTTTTGGTGAATATACTGTCAAGACTCTTGACAATATTAGCATTTACTCTGTTTGGGATGTGCAGATCATTCTCAGCTCTTTTTTTAGCATGGAAGCAGTGTCAAAGATGGATATATCTCTTTCCTATATGCCAACCCAAGGATTATGATACAAATTTTTTTGTGAGATTTAGCTCAAACTGTCATCTCCAGTTTATTTTTTCAGAAGAAAGTGTGCGGCTGCATTTCAATCCAATCACAGTAAATACTATTCCATGAACAAGATGATCTCTACTTTCTTTACAGTGTCTAACTAGTGAATAGCAATCCTAAATCAATCGATGAGTATGTGTTGCCTTCTCTAAATAGGCTTTCTGCAAAATCCTAGAAATGTAATAAGCCCTCAGCAACCAAATTACTTTATTGCCTACTACTTCACATGGTGTTGAAAATTATTTAAGACAGATGAAAACACTGCAGCAGAGCAGAATACAGGAATAGAATAGAGCTTCTGAGGCAACACGGACTGCTGCAGACCTGCTCCAGATCTGGAGCAGATCACCATGGAGAAGTTACTTCTCTTCTTCCATTTATCATCCATTACTGATCTATCTGCCAGACCTTGTCCATCTTCCTGGCAAAGAATGGCTCCTGCCACATAAACATGCAGGCAGAATCCAGCACAAAGGGCCCCTGCTTGACACTAAAGAAATCCATTCTTACTTTAATAACTGTGCCTGTGTCCAAATTTGATATACGAGTTGCAGATAACTTCACAACGTGTCAACATTTTGAGGAGCGAAGTCCAAGATGATCAACAGTGGACTTAATTTGGCAGTTTGAGAACTTAATAACTGCTTGTTGTCAGCCCTCAGCCTATCCCTCATAGCAGAGGTACTGAAGCAAGACTGCAGATATGTATTTTAGTACAAAGCATGTCAAGACTGAGACTAAGCCTACTTCATCCTGTAGCTATTTTAAGCTGCAGGAGTTTGCACTGAAGCAGCAGAGATTCACACATCCATCCTCTTCATCTGTATATTTCTCTTGCTGCTCACTTGAGGTCTTAGGGAGATGAGCCAAGGGATCCTGAGGTAATAAAAGCTGACAGGGAAACTCCAGTGAAATACCTAAAAGGAATTAAGGAGTGTTCCTCTAAGAAGGTATCCCAACTGACAGTCCATCTGAGGAACCTCTACACCAATGCACTCAGCATGGGCAACAAACAGGAGTTAGAAGCCACCAGGCTGCTAGAAAGGTATGACCTAGTTGCCATTACTGAATCCATGACTGGAGTGTGGCTATCAATGGACAGAGACTTTTCAGAGGGACTGGAGAGGACAGAGAGGTGGAGAGTTTGCCCTCTGCATCAATAAATGGAGAGATTGTGAAGAGCTGAGAAAAAAAAATCCATAAGCAGCTGAAGGTTAGTTAAGAGTAGGAGTTAAAAACTGAGGAAACAAAGGAAACCTTGTCATTGATGACTACTACAGGCCACCTGATCGAAGTGGGACTACTGATGAAGCCTTCTTGTTCCAGCTGCTATCATGTTTTCAGGCTCTAGTCCTGCTGGAGCACTTCAGCCACCCCAGTATTCACTGGAAAAGTACACAGAGAGCTGTAGACAATGAGAAAACTCCTGGAGTACACTGAATATACCTTCTTAAGCTAAGTAATGGACAGATATTACCTTAACTCACATAAAGAAATATCTCTGCAATCACCAAGGTCAGTGCAGAAGGAGGGGCAGGAGGTGCTCCAGGTTCTGAAGCTGAGATTCCCCTGCAGTCCCTGGTGCAGCCCATGGTGAGGCAGCTGTGCCCTTGAAGCCCATGGAGGTCCACAATGGAAGAGAGATCTGCCTACAGCCCTTGTAGAACCCCATGCTGAAGCAGGTGAATGCCTGAAGGAAGCTGGAAATGGCCCCATGGAAAACATGCACTCTCCTGGCAGGACTGGTGGCCCTGTGGAGAGGAAACCCACGCTGGTGCATGTTTGCTGGCAGGACTTGTGACTCCACTTGAGACACACACTGGAGCAGCCTGTTCCTGAAGGACTGCATTTCCTGGAGAGACCCACACTGAAGCACTCTGTGAAGAAGCACAGCCTATGGGAAGGAATCACATTGGAGGAGCTTGTGGCAGACTGTCTCCTGTGCAAGGTAACCCTTGGGAGCAGGGGAAGGGTATGAAAAGTGTGAGGAGTTCTCCCCGTGAAGAGGAAGGAGAGGCAGAGACCATGTGTGATGAAGTGACTGCAGCCTTCATTCCCTGTCCCTCTGTGCCAAATGTGAAATGAAGGGGTGGAGAAAATGGCAAATAAAGGGGTGGAGAAAATGGCAAATAAAGGAAGAAGGGAGGGATGGGGGGAAAGTGTTTCAAGATCTTGGTTTTATTTCACATAACCCCAGATTTATCTAATGTCCCCAAGTTGAGTCTGTGTTGACCATCACAGTAACTGGTGAGATGGTCAATCCCTCTTCTCATCTTGGCCCACAGGCCTTTCATCATATTTTCTCTCCTTTGTCCAGATGAGGAGGGCAGTGATAGAGTGGTTTTGGTGGTCACCTGTTGTCCAGCCAGGGTTAACCCACCACACAAACATTTTTTACAGGAAATGTTTGGTGACTTACAGTAGCTAATAACTATTTGGAAGGTATTTCAAAGCTAGAAAGGATTACAGCAATGCTAAATATGGTAGCAGTTATTCTTCTCTGGTCAGCAACAGCTGTTATATTTCAGCATTTTTAAGTGACATATCATCCCCACACTTCTTCCACTGACAGGTAGACACATACATATGGACAGCAGCATAAGTATCTCATATATAATAACTCATTCTTCAATCTTCCCATAAGTGGCACATGAAAAAGAGGGAGATATGCAAAACTTGGCTTTTACAGAGCTACGTAAAAAAGCCTACATCACAGCATAGGTATAATTAAAGTGATATTTGAAAAGTTTCTGTCATGTACACTTTCTCTGTCTCTCCCTGTCTTGATTCTCTTCAGCACTTATTTGTGTTATTGATTAGTAGATCCTTGATATGAAAAATATAATGGATATCTACTTTCCAACACATATTTCTACATGTCCTCTGTGTGTTCTTTGGTTGCTCTGTGGGCCTACAGAGTCTTGTTTTCAGTATTTTGATTGTTTGAGAATAATGTCAAGAGTGACCTTCACAACAATTTCTTTTCTGCCAAATCTATTTTATTCTTAATTAAATATTGCACTGCAATGTGTTTGGACATATTCACTGACTTGTAGAAAGGAAAAAAAAAAGTGTATTCAAGGAATGACCTGCCCAGAATAGATGCCATAATTGATGAAGCATTCTTATTTCCTGTAATTTATTGCTAGATATGACTGTAGCCATAGAATCAAGTGGTGAGACCTCATTAGGTCCCTTAAGGTCAGTCTAAATCTATGGTTACACAGAGATATCCACTGAAGACTGAAATATACAGGAAGAGCTTACAGCATTTGGTTCATTTTTCAAAATCTGAGTCACAGCACATATCATGTGATCCCCCTTGACACTGTCACTGGTGCCCAACTTATCTTCCCCATACCTTCAGCATGCAATTTTTATGGCCTTAGTCGCTTTGATTGTGGTCCATGACAGTCAAGCTAATTTAATTTATCCATTCCATGGAAAGTGGAGGGATCCCCCCTTCACAACCACACTCCACAAATCAGCTCCTTCTCCCCTTCCTTGCTTGTGTTGCCCTGTCCCCCTCCATCTCTTGTACAAGAAACATCTTTAAGTAAACTCACAAAAGCAATCGTGGCTCTGTACCAATGAACTAAATAAATGCACCTGCTGTGCACCAGAATGGCACAGTGGAAGGGGTGGGGGCACACAGTCGGAAATCGAGAGGAAAGACACAGCAGGATGGAGTGGGAACTCCCCCCTTAAACAGTATCCAGGACCACCAGAATTCTTACCAATGCACGAGGAGTCACCTCACTGAACTGCAGCCAGATGGGAACAGGACCAATTTTAGGCTGTCTCCTTCTTTCTTTAGTCAGAAGAAAAAGGTTGGCACCTCCGCAAGATGCTTCATCTCATCTCATCCCTCTCTCCTGGCTACAAAGACTTTGAAGATTGGCTTAAATTAGACTTCTATTGAGCAATTTAAGTGCCTAAACAGGTGTGTCTAAGGGCCAGAGGAGACACCCTAGGGTTTCATATCCATCAGCCTCAGACAGACATTTTGGATATCCCAGAGCATTCATAATGGTACTTATTCCTAATTGTAGGCATCTACATCACTCTCCCAACATCTGCCTTTTGGAAGTGCAGTTACTTTAAAAATAAAGGGAATGACTCTTCAGTTCCCTATTCTTTCACACCAGTGTCAACCTGTGAACCTAGGCAGTTAAAAATAAAAAGAGAAGCTTTCTATCTTTGTTCCAGGACAGTAGCCTACCAGGATTAGTCAAAGTGATTATCTAATAAGGACCCTGCTTGTTCCTCTCTTGTCTGCAGAAAAAAACACTTGAGGGGGTTTTGTTCGTGCTCAGAATCCCCACTGAAATCCATCCAGCCCCACTGAATTCTGCTGACACCAAAAAATCTCCCAATGGAAGTTGTTATCATCATGCTGCTAATTCTACTTGGAGATATAAAAAATGGGGTTTTTTTGTGTTTTCTGTAATGGCTCCCTTTGCTATGGCATCTGAATATCTCACCACACATTCAACCTTTCTCATCTCAATGTTCAAAACATCCCAGGGTCTATAGTGGTCATGCACTCATACTTGAATATGTAGCCATTCACCTGAATGTCCTTTAGAGTGTCTCCCTACTTTTGCCAGGCTTTCTGACCAGGATATTTTTATGTAACTTTGCAGTTATACTTCCTGAAACCAGGCAAAACCTCCAGTGCTTTAAACCCACATCAATACAACTCAAAAGATAAAAAAGATAAAAAAGGCAGGACTATTTTTAGCAAATATGTTACTGGCCAAACAGCACCGTCCCTTCACACCATAACCACAGATAACTCCGGACAAAACCATCAAATAGGCTTGAGTGGGACGAAACAGAAAAGCAGCAAAGGAAAAAAACAATTGGGTTTGAAATGCTTTTACTCTAATGCATATGATTCTTGTTCCAAGCACTGAAATCCAAGTTTATTTCTTTGGCTAGAAAATATTTGAACAATTTTCCCAGGTTACCTAAAAGATTCAGGAACACTGTGTTCAAGAATACAAGTGGTGGGGGACTTCTTTCAGCATCTTCAGATAATGCTACCTGAGTTTAAACAATGTGCTCAACTGAGGTAGGAATTGTTTTTCAACACAAAGTATCTCCTAAGAAAATAGAGATCCCTTATGTGGATCATTCAGGCAAGATCTTTAACCAACTTCCACCACTTAGGGTATTGTCTTAACACCCAGGCTAGTGAGTCATTCCATCTCTGGTCCTGTGGGTTTTTTTAAGCAGAGCATGTTATTGTAGCACTCAGAATAACTCCTGCCAAGCAGGGTAACTTCTGAATATTTTTATCTCTGCAGTATCTCTTTCCTGTAGACACAGCCTGTATAAATATTTCCCTTTTGTCCTTTGCAGTGTCCCAAGAGTTTCAGCTAGATTAAATGGGATAGAAACCAACACAAACCAAGATTACACCTGGCAAGTGAAATCCAGAAGGAATTCTGTCACTTTACAAATATGTAGGAACAAGTAGGAACTGGAATTCCAGTGGCAACATTCTTTCATATATACACATATATTTTCTGGGGCACTGAGATGTTGGGTGTCTGTTCAGTATGAATATTTGTATAACTTTTCAACTATCTCTGCAGGATCAGCAAACTTAAATTCCCAGGCAGATGTCTGTCAAGAAGCTCAGCACTGAGAAAAGCAGCATGTCCATGAGGTTATGGCATGTATAAACAGAGCAGTTTAGATTAGAAGATTTTTGGTTATGTAGTCCAGCCCCTTGCTTGGAGCTGGATCCAGTTTGAGCAGATTTCTCAGAAACTCATCCAGTCACACTCTGAGGGTCTTCAGTAATGGAGATTTGACAATCCCTCTGGGCAACAGCTTTAAACCTATTTCTTTACATGCAATCATAATTTCACATATTCTAATTTTTGGCTGTTAACCCTTGTCCTATGCACTTTGTTCCTGCCTGTATCTATGCATCTCTGAGAAGAGCTCAGCTCCATCTTCTAGGTAACCTCCACTAGGTAGCTGCAGACATCAGCAAGATCTCCCCTTGTCTTGTCTTAAGGCTCATGCCCTCCAGTTTTTTCAGCAACTCGTTTTACATCCCATGCACCAGCCACATTACTTTCTTAGTGATTTTGTGGTGTACTTCCTCCAGTACACCTACATATGTTTTGTGCTGAGGAGCCAAAACATGGGCACAGCACTTCAAGTGTAGTCTCACTCATGTTGAGAGGAATGGGAGCTGAAAGGAATTCCGCCCTTGAGTTCTTGTTAATTTCTTTCAAGTGTATGATACAAAAATACAGCTTTGAATATGTGATCCAGAGAGCATCCAGAGTGATCCTGATGTAACACCAAATGTGAAAGCCAAGCAGGAATGTTCTTGGGTTATCAAGATGGAAGATTGCTCTTCATTAGAAATAACTTTTCTCTCCTCAAAGAGATTCCATTTGAGGAGAGATTTTTTTTTTTTCTTTACATCTCCTGATTTTTTAACCATGAATTATGAAATTCATACAGGATGCTGCCAAACAGAAGTTTCAGTCTATTTCACATATGAAATCAGTTAGTTTTAAGGAACCCTTTTAACCCTAAACACATTTTAATTTTTTGGCTTTCAGCTGCTACTGGTTGCTGCAGGCATGAACTGAGGTCGATTCCTGTGCATAACAGGACTCATTAGCAACATTCAAACAAATATGCACAAATACAGCTAGTGTTGCTCATAAGCAATATTTGCAATAGAAAACAATTTAGGTACCATGAAATTACAGCTTGATATGTCCGTGAGCAGGGCACGGCAGCTCAAACCAGCTGACAAACACAAAGTTGTTTCTTTGTGAGCACAGGCTCACAAGGACAACAAATTTTGCTCTCCTGGACAAGCTGTTCATTGATCATCAGTGTAACTTCAGACAAGAAGGAGATAGAGTGTCTCCCTCTCCTTCACCACAAAAACATTGAGACAACATAGGAAAGGCTCTGCTTCACTAACAGACCTGCATAACTAAAGCATCACTGTGAAGAGATCAGAGATCAGTATCAAGTGAGCTCTTGTGCTAAACCAGATCATATATATATATATATAGATATATATATATATATATCTAGAGAGAGAGAGAGAGAGAGAGAGAGAGAGAGAGAGAGAGAGAGAGAGAGAGAGAGGGAGAGAGAGAGAGAGAGAGAGAGAGACATATGATCTTACTCCAGGCACATTCTCTTTGGAGGTTTTCTTGGCAAAATCTCCATGCAGTACTGTGTTCCCCCACACAGAAAAAAGTGGTTGTGTTTCCATTGGGGTAAGTAGCCTGAAAATACCCACAGTGATCCAAGGATATGCTTCTAAGGATTTGCATTCACTGAGAAATGTACTGCTCTGTGTTATTGTTCTTTCTGCTAACCTCTTTTGCAGATACTTAATTGCTTCCTGGTGGTTTTGTAAGCATTTGTTTTGTTTTATCATATTGTTACACTATCCATAACAGATAAAGCAATTCTCTAGACATCTCTAGCAGTCATCTCAGAAAAAGCTGTCCTCTCTCTTACTGCTGATTTAAGACAGGACTCATTCCAAGACAGACCAGGGCTGCACAATGCACATGATGCTGAAGACATTCAAGTGGAGAGAATAAACCAAGGACAAGATTGGAACAGTTTCCAGATTTTTATTTAAGTAAGGAACCCCAGTAAGTTTTCGGTGGCATTTGCAGGATGTGATTTAGTGAATTGAACGAATAACTCACTCAGGGCAGCAGGTTGCACTTTTACCTTTGATCTCTGCTCTGTAGGAGCTTAACTTCTGTGGCTGTCAGTCATTTATCTTTTCCAGTTCATTTCCCCATTTCTTCAAATTAAGAAATGCAGATGTTTTTGAGCATGTGCTCACATGGCTCCATTTGTAGGAATTTTCAAAACTAAACTTACTGTAAAAATATTCCTCTATCTTCTGTTAAAAATCCAGGATTCTGTTACTTGGTATTCTTACAGTGTTCTTAATGCTATAAATATGTCTATGATAAGGAAGGAATGGACAGAAGTATATTCATCAGGCAGAAAAGTAAGTTGTGAACGAAAGGCTGTCTGCCTTCACATAGCCCCTCCAGGAAAATAAACATAAATCTCCATCAATAAAGGGTATTAAACACAGTGATATGAATTGGAAATGCAATTGCATTTTATTATTATGTACGAAGTCACAACAAGAACAGCTACTGGGGGTATCTGCCCAGCACAGCAAAAGGGGTCAAAAAGGGTACAAGGCACATCATCTACTACAAAGCTCAAAAGGTTTTGTTGTAGTCAACACCTTTCCCATCCCCCTTACTATTGCTCTTGGGCAGAGTGCAGACAGGAGGTCGTTCATGATCCTCTGCACGTCTGTGTAGCCCTGGGTATGAGCACTCAAACCCATTGAAATCATGCGGTCTGGCAAAACAGCAGATGTATTGGGTCACACTGAGTCCCAACCAGCCCCACGTCCTGTCTCCAGCAGTGACATAGCAAATGCCTGTGAAATAGCTAAAAGTCAGAGCAGTCATCATCACAGCTTCCCAGAATATTCTTCTATTGCTCCACAATTTGTAAGACAGGAAGCCCCAGAGCCAAAACTAGTGTCTTTATAATAGCTTTGAATATCTTTTTCTTCCCTGAACTTATCCATGCAACCAATTGAAACATTTAGCATTTATGTAAATGTTTAGCATCTGCAACAGCCTTTGGCAATGCATTATACACCCTAACTTCATGTTGTGCAGCTCTAACCACCTCCTTGTATTTGTTTTCATGGTGTTAAATTCAAGTTTCATTCGATAATCTCAAATCATGTGAGGGGAAAGGGCAGCATCACCACCCCTAAAACTGCTGACACTCACCAGCCATCCAAGGAAAGAAAGAATTTCAGCCCACTCACTAGTGTGTTCTTAAATCAAACAGCCCAGGAAATCTCTACAGTGAGGGCAGGTAGCTGCTCTGCCTTATCCTGGCACTTCAAAGAACAAATGAAATTACATATGGTCACTTAGGGTGCAACTTTATTGTCAAAAATTGCAAGATTTATCAAGTCAACTCTGTTACTACAAAAATACCAGAACTATTGAAAATCAAGATTTCATCAGCTTTTACAGTTCTTTATGAAGTCCAGGGTTTTGAGGTGTGTTTTTTTTTTAAGTTTTTTTGTTTGTTTATTTTGTTTTTTGTTATTGTTATTGCTATTTTGAGTTTTTCACCCCTCATTTCTTACAAAAATCTTAGGTCCTATGCAGGACTAATATCTATCTGTCTGATAAAGTCTGAGGCTTTATCATGTCCATCATGGACAAACAACTTAGCCACCTCCATTTTATGGTTCTCAGAACAGACTCAGTCCACTTTACCTCAGGTCAAGGCAAGTAACAGGATCTTTCTCACAAGGTCAATTTTCAACCATTCCTTGCTTTCCAACTTATTTGCCGTTTTATTCTATATTTCTGTATATTTTATTCTATATTCTATATTTATATCTATACTCTGAGGCTAGAATCATTTCTCTGTAGCACAGCCTTTAAATGATTCTCCTAAGAGCACTTGCAACATGTTGTGCTCCAAAATTTCTGCTTCTCCATATTCACCGATGATTGTATGGACCTTCACCATCCCTTTTGTGGGTGATTACATCTCTTAAACAACTATCTGTTCAGAAGAGTTCTCTATGTATAACAGATTTCTTTTTTCTCTGCTAAGTATCTTTTTCCAGATTGACTGTATCTTTTAGTTGAAAAGAGTGGGTTAGATCTCATACCATGCCGAAGATGTGGGAAAATTCTGAATTTCTAAAATCACATGACAACTTTTTCTGTTTTGCTTTGGTTTGCTTTCCTAAGAGTTCCTACCTTTTCATTTTCTGTGTATATTTCTACTCAGCCCTGAGCTGGGATTTCCACATACTTAACAATCGTAGTCATAAAAACTTTATCCTTAAGTCTTAGTCAGCTCAGAGCATCACCATACTTGCAAAGCTGGGATCCACCTATACCCCACATATGTCATTCATAGATTGAATGTCATTTGCCCTTTTTTCTTCAACTGGTAATTCAGGACATTCTTCAGTATTTCAGTCAACTTTCAGCACTGGATAACAGTAGTGTCAGCAAACTCTGTCACGTCATTGCCCCAGCCTCTTACCAGACCATTTGCAAATGTGGGATATCACAGCCTGTGGGTTTATTTTGGTAAATTTCCTTCCCTGTGAGAAATGAATATTTATCCCCACTTTGTTTCCTATCTTTCAGGGAGTTAGTTATCCAGTTACTTCATCATTTCCCATCTTCATGTCCTTAGCAGTCCTCAATGAGAAGTTTTCTTGACTGCCTTTTGCAAATGTTGGTAGGTTATGACACTTAGACTTGTCCATGGTAAGTTCCTGTTTTCCCTTATCACACATGTATCACAGCAGATAAGTGATCTGTAATATGTTTTCTTGGTCAGCTACAGGTGTTACTAGCCAAATGGTTCACATACAAGTTCAAATGCTGTTTATGCAGAAAGAAAATACTCCCTGCCAAAACCTTGAATAGTATCTTTTCTATTAGCCAGATGTTAATTGTAAGCTCTTTCTGAATTCTAGGCTTAATGTTGTGTGTTCTTGGTGATATCCAGTCTCACCAGACAGCATGTCACATTAGACAATCCCATTAGCCCTTCCTATAAGAGGAAGAGTCCTAAAAGCTCAAGTGTCATGTGAAATAAATTAAAATCACTCTTGATGATTATTCTGTGATGCTAGTAAAAAAGAACACTTTCATGAGGTTCCACTCTAAGAGCTCTTGAAAGAAGTAATGCATGCACAGAAGGGAGAGCAAAGACTGAAACTGGCACCAAAACCATAAAGAACCATTAGCCCCCTGCACCCTGCCTCCTGCTGGGTGATGTTTGACAAAAGAGGTCAGAGTATAATGCAAGATTGACTAAAAAATGTCATGGCAAACAGTAGCAACAAGAGGCACTAGGCACAGGTGCTTGTAAGGTCTGAGAAGGAACCTAATCAAAATCTCTGTGTAAAACCCAGAGGGTCATTTGGCACCTGAACTGACCAGCATTGTGCTAAAAGTTGGATGTAGAATAATAAGTCTAAAAATTGTGTTTAACTAAGATTCACAAATTTCTTTTTTTCCTTCTGTGAATGGAAGAGAACACAATGAAAATAATGAGTCTAAAAAGAACAGAAGGGGGAGAAAAAAGCATGCAAATTAATTGTTTGGAATAAAAAACCTGTACATAGACATACGAGTCTAATACATGCCTTGTGATTAGCTAATTGCCACAAGAATCCTACAGTCACAGAATGGTTTGGATTGGAAGGGACCTTTGAAGATCAATGAGTTCCAAACTCCCTGCCATGGTCAGTGGCACATTCCATTAGACCAGGCTGCTCACAGCCCCTTTCAGCCTGGCCTTGAACACTTCAGAGATGGGGCATGTTAGAAGCTGTGCTTATCATCATTAATACGAACCAAAACTTTCAGGATATTCTTTACTTAATGCAGAACAAAGAGAAAATTTCTCATGATTTTATGATTGTACAGAATATGCCATTTAAAAATCAGGTAAGTAGACTGACGTATCTGTCTGCTGCACTGATTTTATTTCTTCATTTCTAGTTGCAGGCACTCTCAGAGACATTATAGAATTCCAAAATGTCACACTGGAGAGCACTTTCACTCTAATTTGCAGTCTAAACTTATCTTTGTTTATTTGTTCATATTCCTGGAAGCCTGATACCTCCATAAAACTTCCAGTGCTTGTATATTCTTGAGGGCCAGAGAGATAATGTGAAAATGCTTTTATGCTGAATAGTTCCACCTTATTCCCAAATATGGTATGCAAAATCCATGTTTTCAATTGACACCAATGAATGGACTAGATCCTTTGTGAGTACGAATCAATGTAGCTTCACTGATTTAATTTTACTTGAGTAATTCATGACAGCTGAGAATCCAGCTCAAGACTTTAATTGGCTCTAAAAAGCGAGAGAAAATGAAATACCAAAATCAAACAAACACAGGTACATTCAGTCAATATTTAGTACATCATACCTCATACTCTTTCACCAGCAGGTCTCTGCACCACCCAGCTCAATGTCTTTTTGATGCTGTATTTCAGACTGTTAGGGAATGCAAATGTGCAATACCCAGAGAGAGTTAAAGTTCTGAAGACTGAGGGAACAGAAAGGAAAAGAGAGAACTTTCTGTCCTATAAATGTTGCTTGTGTGAGCAATTGACTTGAATTTCCTAATCCTCTCTAACTTGCATACAGAGAAGTCAGTCAAACTGACTTTTAATAAAATTCCTTATGACATCACTCTTCCTGGCCATGAAATGAGCATTGAGCAATGCTCAGTGAGCAATGTTTACTTTGTTTGTGCTTGTTATTGCACACTCCTCAATGGAGAGTGGAATAGAGTCCCGGGTACTCAGGTGCTGTGCTTTGCAGTCCGAGGTAAGATTAAAGTCCAGCTAAGCCAGGCATTGAACAAAACACAAAGAGAGACTTGAAGGACTGCAAAGAAAAGCACACAAGAAAAGAAAGAGCAGTGCCCATCTCTGCAAACGCCATGAGCACTCAGAGGTTGCAAGCCAAGCTCAAAGTCCTCTTTGAGGGCTCTGAACTGTGATGTGGCTAGTGTGACCAGGAAAGGCTCTGGTAGAGCTAAGAGCAGTACTCCAAGTGAAAAGCCTTCTCTCCAGCTAGAATTTTTAAAAAGAGAAGTAGAGTGAGGGGGTGTAGACATGAAGATAACAATTGGAGACTCCAGTTTTTTCATTTTATGGATATGGATTAAAGAGGATGGCTGAGGACTGCAATTCCCTATGCATACACAGTCCTGCAGCTAGTAAAGAATACAGTTATACAAACCCAGTGCTTAACATATTTTGGCCATGTGACAGCTCTTGTTCTCCATTTACACAGGGACCATGTAAGGGTTTTTATATGCTCTTTTCAAAACATCTATTTTGCAATTCTGATCTTTCCAAAAGCAGCATATGGCATCTTTCCAGGAGCTCAGGGCCCTATCAGATATTTATTTTAGGGATTTCACTAGAAAAACACAGATGTGGGAGAGTAGTCCAGGAAAAACATTTATTTTTTTTCCAAGAAGATGCTTCCCCTGTAAGCCAATCAAAGTTTTTAAAGTTTGAAAACATATTGTAATAAGGTGTCATCACCAGCAGGTTCATCTGTTGATTAATACAGCCTCCAAAACCCTCTGTACATAAGATGAAAACTCATTAAAGAAGAGTCACAGCCCCACAATTAATCACAACATTTATTCAAGACAATTCAGACAGAGATTGTTTTATAGAGAGTAAAAATAACAAAATTCTCCAATCTATCAAATTTCTAGAATTTATTCTGTGTTAATGGGACTCTGATCAAAGAAGCAAAGTTTTGTGGTGAGCACAGGAAAACAGAAGTTATTGGTACAGACATTTTATTTCCCACCTCAGTGGGCCAAATCTTATGTCACTGTAGATTGACTTTAATGTATTTAACTAATTATTTTAATTGACTTTATTTGAGAGGGGTTTTTTTTCCAGCTGATTTTGGTGAAGGGAGCTATACCTGGTTTAAAACTGAGACAGAGCAATTGGCAGCTTCTGCTGCTTTCTTCCCTCTCACCAGCTTCTTTCCAAGACAGCTGTTCTTGTGTTGCTAGCTGGTAGCTGTACTACAGGGTGGACAAAGCCAACCATGCATGAGCTGAAGGTTGATCTGGCTCTATGTTGTCAGGACTTGGCAACAGCAGGATTTTTCAAAGCCTGTGCCAAAGGCCAAGCATGACGTGACCACGAATAACAATCCAATCCTTACCCTCTCCAACAAACTTCTCTTCAAGAGACAACAATGCAAGAAAAATTAAGTGATGTACTGATACCTAAATATTTATTCAAGCATTTTACTCTGCCTTATATTCAGGTCACTGCTTCCTTCACAGCTGTAGACCAATCTTGCATACTAATGCTGAAATTTCCTAAATTTTATCTGAAAGAACACCAGATATGCCTGACTGTTTTCAGTATAGGTGAGGAATTTGTTTACTTGATTTATTTCAGTGGATTCTCTTTGCCTCTCTCATCTGGGGGGCACCCAAGGATTGCTACCTTATAGAGTGCATTTTGATAAAATGGGGGGAAAGCTTCTGATCCTCAGTTATAAAATTCTGTTGCATAGCAAGAAAGGAATATATGATATATATGAATGGGTTCATCAATCGAAGGAGAAGTCTTTCAGGTAATTATCACTCTCTTTGGAAGGAAGCAAAGACAGCACCTGCTCAGATGTCAGAACCCAATGTTACCCTGCTGATTATTTAATAGACCATATTCAGTTTACGTTCACCCATTGAAGTGTGAAAGCATGAACTGGAAGGGAACTTCTTAATTATTATGTCCAGTCCTCTTTAGCTGCAGGTACCATGGGTAGCACCTGGACCATCACCAAAGAGACCTTAAAGAAGATATACTTGAAGCCTTTAAAATATCAGAAGTGTTCTTATTCACACCACACTGTACTTCTAAGAAAAAATTCACTTGAATGTGGTTTATAATGGGTTAATAAATGATGCTTGGAGGTTTAAAGAAATTATTAAAGAATGGATGTACATTTCATGCAGTCTAATGGCTTGATTGATTAACTCTTATGACATCCAGTATTGTCATCTATTGATGTGCTTATAACTAAGACACAGCCCAAATCCATAAAGGATTTACAGTCACTATCATTCATTTATTAACCCTTTCCATATGTTTTATTAATAGAATCTTAATATCAAACCAAGTTAATACCCTATAATATTTTGGGGAGAGATTTTTATTAATCAAATATTATGAAATAAATAATAAATAGTGTCCTCTTATATTGCTTAGAATTATTTTTAAGAAAATACTGAGATTTCTTTTTCATTTCTAGCTTCTTAAAATATTGTGAGACTAAGGAACATACTGATCTTTATAACAGTATGCAATAAAAATCCATTATGATGCTGTCTGTGTTATTTTCAGGAAAGTTAAAACCCTATTTTTTTTTAATATTCAGTTTACATCAATGAATCTCTTAGAGGCAATCTACATGATTTAAGGACTTAAATACTGAAATGAAAGGAAAGTGAGGATCTATAGACCCTCTCTGGATCATATTTAAGGATCTTCATTTTAAACAGATGAACTTCACAAAGCACTTTTGAAAATCAAGTACTGTCGAAAATAGCATCATACACAAAGGGACTAGTACTTGTAGTTGGTGAATAAAATTCATATTTCTGTAAGATAGCCCCCTTAGCACAGAATTACCAAGAATGGTGGAGGTGGGAGGGGACCTCTGGAGCTCTAGTCCAAGCCTCTGCCCAAAGCAAAGCCAGCAGGGGCATTGTCAAGTCAGGTAGTAAATATCTCCAGGGATGGGCACTACCAAATCTCTTTGAGAAAATTGATTGTGCTCACTAGTCCTTACAGTGAAAAACCTTGTTTCTCACATTTGAATGGAATTTCTGCGTTTCAGGTTGTGCCCACAGACTCTTGTCCTCACAGTCAGCACTGCTGAAAAGAGCCTGGCTCTGTCCTCTTTGCACCATCTTCAGCTATTTGTAGCCATAAATTCATAAGGTCTCCCTAAGTCTTCTCCAGGCTAAAACCACCCCACTCTTTTAGACATTTCTTGTATGACACACGCTTCAAATCCTTGATTACTCTAGTTGCCCTTCATTGGACATGCCTGTCCAAGTCTGTTTGCAGCAGGCAGCACAGTACGGGGCACAGAACTCCACATGTGTCTCACCAGAACTGAGTAGAGGGGAAGAACACCTCTCTCATCTGTCTGGCAGTGCTTTTCTTTCTTTGCAGGTGATCACAGCTGTAATCAGCCAAAGATGAGCACGTAAACTCTATTCACTTAATTCCCTTCTACCCTCTCTACTTTCCTGTGTATTTCAGGATCCATGTATACAAGGAGGGCCAAAGCTAAAATCTCCTTCCTAACACCAGACCTCCCTGAGCAGCTCTCTCAGTCAGATGTGCCATGCTTCCCACTTCAAGCATGGATCTTTCCCTCATTTCATGCCCCCTCAGTGACCAACCATGGTGCTCACATTTCAATCCTAGCACCACTTCCCCTGGAGCCAGACCAGGAGCTTCCTCCCATAGCAGAGCTGAGCAGTTGGGTTTGGTACCTCTGCCTCTGGAGGAGGAAAAAAGCATCCCAGCCCCCA
The DNA here is from genome assembly GCF_001522545.3 of Parus major. NCBI lineage: Eukaryota > Metazoa > Chordata > Aves > Passeriformes > Paridae > Parus > Parus major. The sequence continues at coordinate 78,834,389 of NC_031768.1, read as the reverse complement.
GGTAGAAAATTTTCTGTATAAATAGATGATATTGAGGCAGTTTGTCTCTCCATGGAATGGGCTTTTCTTTGATACAAGAATATATTTCCCCAGAAATCAATAACTATAATACAACTGTCTTCCATTTCAAAGAATTGCACAAATGTAACTATAGATGATCTGTCTAAATTTCCCATTCCTTTTTTTCCCTTGAGCCTAGCTATGAACTAAGAGAGAATTGGAACCAAGAAGTTACTGATTTATCTTTTTCCTGAGTGTTTACTAGGCTGAATGCATTTGACAGGAGACTGCTAAGGAATGTTTTTAATGATGTTTCCAAAACACATTCTAAAACCTGCTGGTTCAGTAATTACCAAGTAAGAAGGATGAGAGAAAGATTTTTTAATTTACCTTAGAACTGCTGCTATGGCCACCAAGTATTAACACAATGATTCTGATTGCCATGGCATTCAGCTCAAATCAAACATATGCAAATCTTGTACTGCACCCTTTGAAAAGCCACTGTGCCAGTGTAGAGGCTGAGTGTCAGAGCCTGGAAGAGCATAGGTGATCTCAAAGATAATATTGGTCATTAGCTAGCACAGAAAAGAGCACTCATTGGCTAAGCGAGGATAAATTATCACAAGTTTATTTCATGCTGTTGAAGTTTTCCCCCTCATAACTTATCATGAGGATGCAGCTGAGTAGTAACACCCACATCAACATGTTTGCTCCCCACACCATACATTGTTTTGCATCAGTGGAAATATAAACCAGCAAGAGGTCCTTCTGGTCAGTGCGAGGACACCGCTGAGCCGAACCGATGCCTGCCGTCTTCCGAGAACCATCTTTGTTTTGCAGTGATTTCACAATCTGAACTAAACTTTCTGAACTTGAGCCACCATTCATCATGCTGGTCTGGCCAGATGCCAGATCTGAAAAGGACCCAAGCAAGACACACAGCAGTGGGTACAATGTTTCTGTAAATTGAAATCATCAAGGAGGCAGACAGAAAAAAGTGGGCAACAAAAGTCATGTCCTCCGCTATATCTGCCTGGAGTTTTCTCTTGACTGGTTCCCCAGCTGAGGATAGGATTTTAGCCAATACCAAATGAGTTCTGAAAATCTAAAATATAATTTTTAGTTGCCTTTTTATCCAGAAGTACTTGTCACCCATATTTCCCTGAAGTGGGTTTTTAATTCATCATCAATACATGCCACCATTTAGTTAGTTCTGATAAAAAACATGCAAGGGTGAGAGGTGGTAATGCACAGAAAAATCTAGACAATAAACACTGCACAGGTCCAAGCACAGCCTGTCACTTTTTTTTTTTTCTACACAAAGTCATGAGCTTTCCACACAAACTCACACTCATGCTCATACACATGTGAATGACTGAAGCATCAAACCACTCTATGGGTCTTCAAGCTTTTGATTGTTCAGCCTGCCAGGTCAGTGCTATAGAATGAAAGCTGTTAATTTATCATGAATATGTCCAGAATTAATTTACCAAGTGACTTGGTATTTGCCAAAAAATTGTTTTGACAAGACACAGAACACAACTTTTTTGGAGACCGTCCACTTTACCCAATAGTGGCGCTGCAACAGTTTTTCATGCAGCAGAAAACCCTAATCTGAGCTTCAAAATCACACAGGATTCTCTGTGTTAAAGTAATAACCACAGAGAAAAAATAAGCACTAAATTCTGCCTGTATCTAGCCTATGTTATGTGGTGTGATTAACTGATCATTCTTTCTCTGTGTCCAGCTGACTTCATACTGGACTGTTACTGAGGATACAGGGTAAGGATCTTCTCTTTTTTTTGTGCATATTGAATTAAAATTGGCCTAAAAGCAGCAATCCTAAGCCAGTGTGTCAAGCTCCTCTTATTTTCCCTCATGTGCCTGTGCCAACAGTAATGCCAAGTGAGAGCAATCATAACCCTGGTAAGATATCAGTGAGCTGTTGCACCATGCTGACAACTTTAATAATAGCCAAACAGTTTGTAGATTGTCACTGTAAGAAAAGGGCAGACAGTTTTTCAGATTTTGCTTTGTCTCAGTGCTGCCAGCTAGATGTAACCTGACAGCAGTTCAGACACAAGCACACAGGGCTAGGTAGCTGCAGGTAGATACAAAGCAGATATTCTGCAGGAGACAGTATGTAAATGCATGTTGGGAGTAGAAAGGATTTAGCTGTAAGAAGCTCAAAACTCTATGTCTCTGTCAGCAAATCAATATCTTCTTGGACTTCTTCCTCTCTTTTCTGCTGGGTTTTGTGTATGTTAATCAAACAAATTACTAGAAAAAAGATAAGCTGTCAGGAAACCAAAGAGCAGGACAACACCTTACATCCAAGTCACATTTTATTACCTGTTACATCTTCCCATGCAACCAGCCCCCTCCTCACAACCACCCTGCCATCACCACTGGCACCAGCACCTGTGTCCAATGAGACTGTCTGATGGGAAGTATTACCTATTCAGTGTGAGATTTATTAGCTGCAGAGAGGAGACTGTTAGAGCCAGCCATGCCAGATTATCCTTTTAATAACTAGAATCCATGTGATTTGTCAGGCCAGGGCAGCCCTTGTACCCTGGAAGGTTTCCCCACTCTGGTTATTCCACGCAATCCCCACCCAAGCAGTGGCAATAAACACTGGAGAAAGAGAATTGTCTGTGTCCCATTCTGTTGTCACCAGCAACAGAAATTAAAGCAATATCCCCAGGCTACCCTATGGTATTCATTCAAGGGCCAGAGTGGAATTCTATTTTGAGAGAACATTAGAATGTAAATGGAGGTGAAATTCTCTATTTCTCCCTTTCTCTCTCGCAGAACAAGTCGCAGACATTGTTCAGTGCTTCAAAGCTAACAATAAAAGACCGTCGTCTTATTCAAGTTGCAATGTTCAGTGCTTTTGTTCTCCAAATCTATTTTACCACGTGGAAAGGCTTTCTGAGGAGTTAATATACACTGTACAAGAATTGTCTCCATATAAAAGATTTGTTACGTTCTAAAAATAGTGTCAGCTCTATTATATGTATTTGAGATTTTCTCTGAAGTTGGGATCAAAGTTTGGAATTACTGAACTAAAAGTCAGTTACCAATATGAATGACACTAGCCTTTAAGCACGACCATTATATGCTAGATGAATGCGAGCAAGGCCCACAGCAGGTAAATAGGTCACGCCTGTTTTTTCCTAGATATAGTATGGAATAGTGAAATACATTGCAGCACAGCTTAGTGTAGCATAGCACAGTGCAGTGTTGTACACTATGGTACGGCATGGCACGGCACAGTTTAATGCAGCCATATCCTCCTAGAAGCTATGCTGTGACACCTGGAGGGCAGGGAGGTGACCCAAGACAGTCTTCATGGCTTCACCAAGGGCAAGTCCTGCCTGACCAGCCTGCTGGCCTTCTACAGTGGAGTGACTACAGCGGTGAACAAGGGAAGGGTGCTAGATGTCATCTTGTGTAAAACCTTTGACACAGTCCCCCCACACCATCTCCTTTTCTCTAAAGTGGAGAGAGGTAGATTTGATGAGTGAACTGTTCAGTGGACACAGAATTGGTTAGACTGTTGCATCCCTATGGTAGCAGTCAATAGCTCAGAGTCCAAGTAGACATCAGTGATGAGTGGTGTCCCACAGGGGGTCCAATGTTGTTTAAACTCTTCATTAATAAGATAGATTAAGAGATCAAGAGCACTCTCAGAAAATTCCCAGGAAACACCAAGCTGAATGGTCCTGTTGACACTCCTGAAGGATGGGATGCTATCCAGAGGGGCTTGGGACTCTCTCATGAAGTAAGCCCATGGGAATCTCATTAAATTTAACCACATGCAAGGTGCTGCACCTGGATTGGTGCAACACATGGGATCAGTACAGGCTGGAGGAAGAAGAGATCAGAGCAGCCCTGCCCAAAAGGACTTGAGAATGCTGGTGGATGAGAGGCTGGACATGACCCAGCCACGGGCACTCATGGCCCAGAAAGCCAAATGTGTCATGGACTGCAACAAAAGCCAGCAGGGAGAAGGAGGAGATTCTGCCCCTCTACTCTGCTCTGGTGAGACCCCACCTGGATCCAGTAACCAGGTCTGGCGTACCAGCACAGGAAGGACATCAACCAATAAGGACAGCTCCAGAGAAGGGCTACCAAGATGATTAGTGGGATGGAGTAGCTCTCCTATGAGAAAAGGTTGTGATTATTCTTTCTGGAGAAGAAAAACCATTGAGATGACCTAATTGCAGGTTTCCTGTACTTCAAAGGGGCCTAGAGGAAACTTACAAGGGCATGAGGACAAGCAGGGAGGGCTTCAAGTTGAAAGAGGGTAAGATTAGACTAGATATCAGAAAGAAATTCTTTACCATGAAAGTATTGACGCAGTTGAAGAGATTTCTGAGTGAAGTTATGGACGCCCAGTACCTAGGAGTGTTCAGTGTCAGGTTGATAAAGCTCTGAGCAACGTGGTGTAGTGGAAGATGTCCCTGCCCACAGCAGGATGTTGGAACCAGATGATCTTTAAGGCCACATCCAATCCAAGCCATTATATGAATCTCTTACATAATTTATATTGTAACTTAAGTCCATGTCAAAATACATATGTCTCGTGCATTAGATACACTGTCATGTCCCCAGAGATTTCAAACCATTAAAATTTGTCCTTCATAGAAAGACAATTCCTTTACTCTAAAATATCATTGTCAACTATGAAGCTTCATAGTTGTTCATGAAGTACAGGATCATCGGGAATATCTCATTTCCATCAAATCCAGAGAATTTTTCCCCCAGGATTTTCAATTGTAAGAAATACAGAGCTCTTATAGCTGCAAAACCCACCAAATATATTCTGAAAGTATAAGGGTTTGAGGATAAGAGGAGCCAGACAAGGACTTTTCCTGGTCAAAGAAGTTCCCAGAAGGAGGAAGGACATGCACTTAACTTCAAACACTATCAACATCAGTTGTTCCCTCTCTCAGACACTTCTCATTCATTTGCAAGCTGCCACCAACATCCACAGCTGAGCTGTTTTCTGGAGCGTGTGCTCTTCATGATGGTGATCTCCCATGTCACAGTTGAGTTAGCTCAGCTTTTTGCTTCCATAGCCCTACAGCCAACATGTATCTTGATTTAAAGCCTGGGATTTCCCAGTGCTGCTCAGCCTTGCCCTGTGTACTTCACTGAGAGATAGCGAGTTTGTTTACTTCCTGCTGGCTGATTAGGCTCTGTGTCAATTCAATGTCAAGCAGCTTATTCTCCTCACAAATCACAATACAAAACCAAACTAACCTGGACATAAACCCCACATCAGCCCTGCTGGGATTTCACACAGGCACAGCAGTTTTATTTACATGGTTTTTTAAAGTCAGATCAAGTCCTTAGCCTAAGAAATAGGTTTTGAATAGCAATCTTAATAGTAGAAAGAGGTTTTGATGTGTCTTCAGTGGACATATGCTTAGGCTGACAGATCGATCTAATTTGGATCAGATGAAGGTCCTTTATGTATTTGGAAATCTTACAGAACTCCTTCCTTGCCAAGTAGTTTTCAATAGACCTTTCATGATAAAAGAGCATGTTATAAAAATATTTCTATGTTAGCAATTCTGAACATGCTCAAAAGCTGGCACAAGAATGGTGGTGGCTCAGTAGTTGTATGAATCAGTGGTTTATATGAGAAAAATATCAATTAGTTAAATCTTTTCAGGAATATATTAAAGCTATTACCATGAAAGCAAGGATGACCATTTAGATAGCTTTCCTGTAGGGGAAAAAAACAGTAGAAGCAATAATAATGAAAGCAGTAAAGAGACATGCAATATTTTTTTTAGGAAAACTGTCTGCCATCCAGAGGGATTTGGATAAGCTCAAGAACTGGAGCTGTAAGAACTTCATGAGGTTCAACAAAGCCAAGTGCAAGGTCCTGCACATGGGTAATGGCAACCCTGTGTCCCAACACAGGCTGAGGGATGAAGAGATCAGAGCAGCCCTGCCCAGAAGGACTTGGGGGCACTGCTGGATGAGCGGCCGGGCATGACCCAGCCATGGGCACTCACAGCCCAGAAAGAAAATCCTGTCTTGGGCTGCATCCAGCAGGGTGAGGGAAGGGATTCTGCCCCTCTCCTCTGCCCTTGTGAGACTCCACCTGGAGCATTGTGTCTAACCCTGGGTCCCCAACATCAAAAGGACATGGATCTGTCAGCAAGTGCCCAGAGGAGGCCAACAAGATGATCTCTCCTGTGCAGACAGGATGATAGAGGGAAAGGCGTAATAGTTTTAAAATGTTTTTTTTAACCATTTTTTAAAAAATGTTGGGGGGAGGTTAATGGTTTTAAAAGTGGGTTGATTTAGATTAAATATAAGAAATAAGTGTTTCACAGTGACGGTTATAAAGCACTTAAGTTACCCACAGAAGTGTAGATACCCCATGCCTGGAAGCGTTCAAGGTCAGGTTGGATGGACCTCTGAGCAACCTGGTCTAGTGGAAGGTGTTCCTTCCAATCCATAATATTTTATGATTCTATGAAAATATGATTCTATATTCTGTATGCTAAAGGCAAGATTTTTTTTTTTTTCTGAAGGGTTTGTATATAAGATGATGAAAATTAGAATGAAGTTGAGAAAAACAGGTAAAAACTGAGAAAAGACTCCCATGCAGACAAATCACCATGTACTAATAAGCCAGAAACCAAAATGCCAAAAACAAAATAAAGATGTGGTAGCCAATATGTCCTAAGGCAGAAGAGTTAGAGACATGTGGTATCTCTTTCTAAATCAAAATACAAGTGAAAAAATGTGCAGACTTCACGTTGAAAGTCAGTTAGGGAACCAAAGAAGAATTTTTAAGCAGAAAATAACATTCATTTTTCCTCAGCTCAGTCAGCTGGTCTGGTAAAATTTGTCCCTTCTCCCTTAAAAGCTTGCATTTAAAAATAAAAACAGATGTGATTCTCAAACAAATTACATTTCTTTCATGTCCATCCAAGATGCAGATTTCAGGAATGTCTGAAACAGCAAATCATCTAAAAAACACCTTCCTGAAACTACAGAAAAAACCCAGATCTCTGCTAACCTATCCCTCCTTGTTCCACAGAATGGGATTATTATGCATTAATCAATTCATGCAAAAGACTACCCCTTCTCCTATTACTCAGTAGAAATAGTTTAACGTTGGATACAAGATCGAAAGTGCACAAAAAGGTAGTACTGCTGACTTATTGAAACCACCTGTCTAAGCATTTAAATTAATAAAAGGAGGAAAGGAATCAGAATGAACATAAAAGGAAGAATGTCCCATTACATCACCACATGATTTTAGACTCTTAAGGTGAGAAGATATTACAATTCACTTAATACAATATCTGTAGTGTCACACTGAATTACCAAGTACCAAAAGGCAGATAGCTATTGCAAGTGTGGATGCTGTTCTGCAATTATAAAAAAAGTACAATCTCGTTTTGGCTTCTTTAGTTTCCAACTAAATGTAAGAAAACAAACACCCACTTCCTTATGTAAGTTGCTGCCTTGTTCTCAAATATACAGACAAACACTGCAATCTTATGTCTCTTTTTTTTTTTTTCCTGAAAGGACTGCTAATTTGCAGTCTGGGTTCTTTTGTGTTTTCTTCAGTTTCTTTGTGTCACATAGATCGCTGTTTGTGTATAAGATCCGTGTTTTTCCAAACTAGTATTTACCACTTAGTCTTCCAGTGACCCAAGCAAATAGGACATGTGTGTAAGCCAGGGTTCTTACATATTTAATTTATAATTCTCAGGAAAACTAGCAGAAACTACACATTTGCTCAATACACCAAGTTACAGGGTTGTAATAGAACTTTTTTTCCCAAAACTGATGAACTAAGAATTAAACCTGTAGAAATATCCATTTGCCACTTCATTGGTGTCCTGTTGAGTCAATTTTCTTAGGGATTTCTTGTAAAAATCTTGTCCATCTGTCACATTTTTATCCAGCAGAGAAAGTGTTCTTTTTAAGTATTATTTTATATTTTCTTTAATAAAGAATGAAGAGCCAAGAAAATCGTAGCAAGTCTTCAAACTGCAATAAGACCACCTTGAGAGTAATGAAGAACTGAAAAGTATCAGGGTCACTGCTCTATTTTCCGTTGTCTTATCTTGACAATCTTGGCTGATTTCAAGTTTTATAGTCTGGTTATGAAAAAAATGCAAGGCATGTGTGTACATACATATTTTTGTGTTTGTGGTCTTGTCTGTATTTTTATTTACCATTTCAAATCAAAGAACAATGTGCATCATTTGCATCAATTGCAGCATCCCAAACAAACTCTGAAACTTAGGAATCCTGCAAAAAGGTGACCAAAGGAATGAAGCTGTATGCATGAATATTATGCACTTCAGTGTCAGTTTGTCAAAAACTCTGTAAAAATTAAAATAAATAAGCTAATACTTCCCTTGCACAAGAACATCTGGAGATTATAGGAAGAGTGTGAAGATGGAGGAAGGCAGAGGAAGATATAACAGCAAATCACAACTCACTTTCCCATCTTCAATAGATGATGGATCCATTTAATTAGTTCCAAGTCTCTGACTATTATATGTTTGGTGTCTTCCAAGCAGAGAATAGCATCCTCCTGGAATAATCACAGCTTCAGGAATGAAATAGCACAAAAAGGTATATGAAATATACAGTGAGTCCAAACACAGAACAGGAAGCTCCAGAGCATAGCTGGAGGGTTCCTGGCAATAGGGAAGTATCCAAAGTCATATTAGAAATGTGATGTGAAGGAAGCTTTCCTAGGGATCCTCTGCGGTTGCTTACATGAAAGACAAGGAACTGCCCTGAAAGGACAAAATGTGTAGGCAAAGGGGACAGATTTCTTTTAAACATTTAATTCTATCTGTTTCAGTCCAAGTATCCTCTACGTAAAGAGTTATGTCATGGTAGCTTATTATTTTGTGTTCTAATAACATAAAAGCTTTAGAGATTAGCAATATTTGGTGCTTCTTGGCACATGTCTTAGGAGTTAGAAGTCATTCTGTTTCAAAGGCTTTAGGCAGCCCAACATCAAACACACCGCATCCCCTCCCTTCCATCAGCCATTTAGAGAAGAGATTGGCTGGACCGGGCGTTCAAAGAAATGCTTCTTTCTAAATGGATATTAAAAGAATCCACAGAACATTAGATTACGGGACTTGCAAATGAGGACATTTATTCTGGGAAAAGGTCTTAGGAGCTTATCCACTAATGCAAAGACATATAAATGACCATTTCAGATCATACAAGCAGGGTTTGGTTAAAAATACTGCCATGCCACCTACAGTCTATCTAAGACATCTGTCTAAGTAGACATCAAACTTTAGAGAAATAATGTGCTTTAGAAGGCATCTAAGTTGACTAACTTGGGTTTAGTTTCATTCGGCCAGGTGAATCTCACCTCACCTCATCTAGCTTGATCATGGGTAGTAAAATTGCTGCTCCAGGCAAATGGAAAGTTGTTTACCAAAAAAGTTGGTTTTTTCTCCAGTGACAAATACATATACTGGTTTATTGTCTGAAGGCTGAATTGAAGAAACACCAGATGATTGTGGTTTCTTCCTGATTCTGAGAAGTCTACCTGTTTTAAAATGTGTGTTATAGTGAGAACTAATAGAGGGTTTTTCATGGAAACCACTTTGCTCTGAAAATACTGTTGCCTTAAATCAAAACATTTTTCATTTAGGTTTCTTGGTGCAAATAAAATCTATATCAAGAATGAGTCTACATCAAAGTAAAAAAAAAACAAACAAACCCACCATACACAGAAAAATTTTGTTCCATGCATGGATTATATAGCCCACAAGGATATCATTGGGTACCATGGCACACTGGTTCTTCTTTGGTAAGAAATTTCCAAATGTTTGGGGCTTCTTTAAACTTTAATAAAATAAAAATTTAAAGAAGGTGAAAGAATTGTTTATTGCCTAGTTCTACATATAACACAGAGAACATTGGCTGTGATAAAATTTAATGAACATCAATTAAATTTTGATTGAGGAGTACTTGCAATTAATTGTTTATAAACAATCCAGAAAGAAAAAAGTGTTTATCAAAAATATTGAGAAAATTAATTTATTTAGAAGTTCAAATAAAATAGCAGGCTGCTCATTAACAATTCACGAACATCAAAAAGACTGAATTAATTCTATGAAGGACTTGATATTAGTTGTTATTATCGCCTTACTTCCAAAAGAATGTGATTGTTCTAGAACAATCCTGGTCAAGCAGCTCATTCTAACACTCTCAGCTGCAAGCAATCAAAAATTAGTTTTGGACCCAGCCCAAAATCCCAACCCAATGTAATAAAAATGCTACCAATCCTTCTGACTTTTAATTTACCCAGACTCTCAAAATTTCACAGAATTCAGATGTCCCATGCAAGTGTTATTACAAAATAAAATAAAATTAAAATAAGCATGTTTCCTAGCCACTCTCATTTATATTCCACCAAATAATTAGTTATTTAATAATTCTTAAAAACTAATGCAACCTAGTTCAGTCTCTCTCCACTAATAGTGAATACAAGTTTACTGTGGCTTGTTACAAAAATTCTCTCTCATATGTCCTACTGGCTTTTGGCTTTTTAGTAAAATCCACTTGATGTTGTAGGAGGAGTAGGACAATATGAAGTGCTTACAACAGTGAGTTCATAGAAGTTTGAATCCAGCACCATGTTTAGATATGCAAACACAATCTTTTAAGCCTAGACATTTACCTAGGCTTATGAAGAAATCTTGTTGTACTGTACTCACTCAGAACCTTGTAGAGGGATCATCTAAAGCTATCTAGAGCTAAATATTGCTTCACTGGGGAGAAGTCCCTTCCTTTGAAGTGCTAACAGCCAGGAAGGATGAGGCCCTGAGCAACCTGATCCAGTGGGTGGCACCCCTTCCATGGCAGAGAGCTTGGAACAAGATGATCTGCAAGGTCCCTCCCAACCCAACCCATTCCAAGATTCTGATTCTAGGATACAAGGAGAGCTTACTACCTCTATTAATTAACTTAACTCTTCCAAGATGGTCTTTGGATGTGCAGTCCAGGTCAAACACCCCTTGAAACCCTCTCTCCAAAATTTGAGATGCTCTACAACACAGTTCTGTGCAGATTCATGTGTCACATCCCTCACCCTGCCCACAAATCCATTGACCAGGATCCTGGGATTCAATGCTTGGGAGAGGGATCTCAACACCCTCACTGAACCTTCCTATGTGTCTTCTCCTGAGCAACAGCCCAGCATTTAATTCTGATTCCAAACAGAACAACAACTAATTATAAAATCTTTGCTTCTAGCCCAGCCTTTGTTTCAGAACCATTATTTTCTCCAGAATTTAAATTGACTGGCAGTTGTTCAATCTGTTCTAACTTTGAGCTATGGGACCTATTATTACAAATTAGAGTTTTCAACAAAAACCTGCCCCTTCAAGATTTATATTCAACACCAGCATATTTCTGATTTGATCATCCTGTCTTTTCCCCTTCCTTTCTCCCTTTTCTTTCCTGTAAACAATCCATGGTTCACACTGATTATAATAAAAACACATTTTACAATGACCTTGCAGTGCCTCTGAAGAGAGGAGCTGTTAACAGCTACTACTTCCCCAGAGTTAGAAAGAAGTAAAGAAGCTGGTTCTAGTCCAGACTTCATTGTCAGTGCTCAGCCATTCCATGGAGATACAGCACAGACTGGCTTCTTTTCCCAGGAGATCCCATATAACATCCAAACTCATTGCCTCTGACCTGTAGGAAGAATTATGACTAGTCAGCTGCATTAAAGTGACAGAGGGGTTAGGTGTAGCTGAATCTCAGTACAGTAATTGTTCTTGTTTATATGCACTGATAACCTTTGCTATTTTTACTCCTTTTACTTAAGAAAAGACAAAAAAGCTAAACACAAAACCCCAAAAGTCTCTTTTTACACAACTCACGAAAGTATCAGCCCCAAAAGTCAGCAAGGAAGCATAAAGTATCATTTGCATGGCTAGAGAAAATAATCAGACCTGTTAAGTTGAACTGAAAAAAAGTAGAGTGACTGGGTCCAACCCCACAAAATAGTCTTTGAAGAGATAATGTCTGCATTAAATAAAAAATGAATCATTGAGCTATTAATATCTTATTCTGGACAAGAGTTTGAGGACTAAGACAGGCAGATAGATCAGAAGTTTTCATCATGGTTGACTCTTGCCTGTTATATGGCATGCTAAGATGATCCTGGCAATAGATTTCCTCCTATATCACTTGAAAAGGAGCTTGTTCATTCAGAATATGCAAGCAGAGGTCACTAAATAGGATCTGACAAATCCTACATGCATTCCACCTCTACTGAATGTTTAGGATGACATGCCAAGATCACATGCATTAAATCTGGGTGTCAAAGAAAAATATAACATTTTTCATGTGCTGTACTTAATTTTCCTCTGCTTAATTTTCCTTGTTTTTTTTTGAATTGAAGAACAGTGAAAATCAGTTCATTTATTACAGGTGTTAAATATTAACATAGGGCATTTAATATTAGCAGGCATTATTAAAAGAAGGAACTTTAATGTCTGTCAGACCCTCTGGCTAAAGAATCTCTGAAGTATCTAAGTACTCCAAAGTCATAGAAAGTTTCCAGTCTTCCAGGAGGCATTTATCATTCTCATTACATGAGCCTCCCTGAAGCCAGATGGTCCCTTCCAGAATGAAAAACACAAAAGGAACAATCAAAGTAAGTGACTGTACCCAGCAAACAACCAAGCTACATTTCATAGCTCATGTGTGTGCAAATTTCTTCTGTCAGCAAGAAGGATGGTTCTTCCTGCAACCACGTGGGATTTGAACTACATAGAGCATCCTTGATCATATTTCTCAGCAGTGAATGTGGTGCATTGCAACTGAGCCTCCTGCAGAGACACATACATACAGAAGAGTCCAGAACTGAGACTGGTTTTAGTTAGCTGTTTCTAAAACAAAAAATCATGGCCCTGCTCTACCTCAGAGAAACCAATGATGAGAAATTTGCCATTGCAAAAAGCCACCAAGGTCAGTTCAGCACAAGCCTGCTAAATATAGAAGAGGTGGGAGATTACATCAGATCTTACACTGGCCTTCCACTAGCTTTTTCATTAAGGAAGGACTGTCCTGGGCTAGTTAATTTATAGGAAATATTTTAATTTTCATCTCTTTGTCTAATTGCATCTATCTACTGATGATTACAAAGAAACTTACAGCAGAAAAGACAAATCAAAGAGCTCCCAGACAATAGCACAGGAACATATACAGAAGACCTTGCTCATGAAAACCCAAGTGGAAGCCACCACCCTGTGCTAAGCTTTCTAGTTCTCCATAGGGCATTCCTTGACTTTTTAAATCTTTACTAACTCCAGTAGTCCCTTCTTCATTTCAGTTTCCTTGAAGTCCTCTTTGCACCATCTGAAGTTAAATGACATTTCCTCAAAGGAACAATAACATCAGAAACATATCTTCTAATTTATACACAGACACTAGTAATGTCCCATTAGAGAAAAACCCATTACTCTCACCTCTATTTCATGTTAGGGAATGAAATACAGGTTGATGTGTAGCACTCTGCAAAGTGGCTCTTTCAAATATATAGAAAATAATAAATTTAGTTAGCTAAAGAAACAGGGTATATAGTAGCCATTTATGACATGAAACACTTTATTTTCTTTGTTGTAAGTCAGGTATTTCCAGTTTTGGAAATGTCAGCAGTGCAATCCAAAGTTGCAGCATTCATTATCTAAGAGATGATTTAATTTAAAAATGCTGTATTAAAGAAAAATGAAACAAGAGCAAGAAAAAAGCCAACTTTGAAGGCATAAAAGAAAAAAAAAGACTGAATGAAAGTGAAAAAAAAAAATCAATGCAGATTTTCTCAAGAAATTGAGAGTTATTGCTGAAACATTGTTGCACTAGATAGGCCTCTTCACTCCCATCTTCTCACTTTATCATTTAGCAAATATAATAAATTTTGTCTATCCTATTCAGGATACATGAAGTTCCATCATCTTTTTCATTTCATTTTTTCCCTGTTGATGCTCAGAAATTTTCACAAGCAAAGAGCTAAGGATTTTGGACTGGAAGAGGTTTTGAAAAAGGAAAAATGCATGAGGAGCAAAAAAATAAGTTCAGAGTAATGGGTTAGACATGCTTCACATCATTTCATTAACCAACACTGAAAAGTCAAAAAACCAGAAGAATCAACAATAAAAAAACCATCAAAATGTCAAGGAATATATAAATTTTCAGCTTTTTCATTAAAGATCCTTAATTTTGCAAGAGTTCTAGGGGGAAAAGCATGCCAAGAAAGATTTCCATGCAGAAAAACAAAAGATTTATATATATATATATATATATGTAAACAGTAAAATCTGTGTGGGGAATGTCTAAATGAACAGCAGATATAACGTGACACTGGAGGAAAGGAGAATATTAAAGAAAAAAAACAAACATATTTGGGTTAGTCCAAAAAACAATAAAAAGGAGACAGATAGCAACAATAACTGCTATGCTGTTGTAGGTGACTCAGAGCTGTTCTGATCCATCCACTCAGACCTCGGGCAAGGACCTTATAGCCCCTATTAACTTTTCAGGAGAATTTGTTCCTATAAATAAAATACAAAAGAAAAGAAACTGCAGAAAAATTAAGCAATTGCTTCAGAGGAAACAAATAAAAACAATGCCTAAAAGGAGTAGTCCAAACCCAAGACATCTATATGCATCATGAAGGTTTTGGAAAAAAATTATATTTTATAGGATCTCTGATAAATATGCACCATAATTCAAAAGGAAAACAAAGAAATCTAATAACACTCTGCATGGCTCAATGGGAAAGTTAAGGAGGCTGTCACAGGGAAAAGGTCAAGAATTAAAAAATTGAAAACTTGCTCAAATAAGGGAAACAGGTGAAAAGGAAAGCAGGTCATTTGAAGGGTTAGTACTGTAGATCGTGCACAGGGTGACTTTTTTCATTGATGGTCACATATTCACTAAATACTTCAAGTGGGGGATGCAGGTGAGTCAATCAGTGGAACTGCTTGATGACCAAAGTATGAAAAAGAGATTCAGGGAACATATTCCACAGTGAAAAAGCTCAGTGAACTCTTACCATGGTCCTTTCCCATGCTATGCAGAGGAAATACCTTCATATCTAACTTTTTCTGTAGCCAATAGGTCAGAGAGACTTGACACAATACAGCCAAATACACAGAGTGTTTTAAACCCCACAGGTAGCTAAGACATCAGCAGGACTGGATGGTATTTACCTGAGAGAACTGCTGAAACAGAGAAATTGCAGAGCCACAGCTGGTACATGTCAAATACGGCACAGCTACAGCTAGACTCCCCTGTGCTGAGGAATGGTGGGGTGCCAAGGTGACTTGTCCACAGAAAATGGTCAGGCAAGGTCTCATAAGTACAGACCTCCAAGTCTAACCTCCAGCCTTTGCATGACAGGAGAGTCTGTAACACAGTGAAAGGTCACAGAACCAAGACAGTCTAGTGGGAAAGGCTCAGCACAGCACCTGTGGAGGGAATTCCTGACTTGGTTCAATGGCTGTGTCCCTAAGCCGTTGAACCAATCAGCACCCTAGGCTTGTTTGCCCAAGAAGATTTTGGGAAGGTTTTTTTCTCAAAAGACCATCAAAGAAGCAATGATAAGAGGTTGAAGGAAAAGCCCTTTTGTGGATGTGAAACTGTTTAAAGGATGGAAACCAAAAGGAAGGGGTCAGCGGTCATTTCATAGAGCGGAGAAAAAGGATCAACTATATGGCACCAAAAAGCACCAAACATCATCAGAAAGAGATTTGAGAACAAAACACAAAACTTTATGTTGCCACTGTATAAAAATCTGGCAAATCCACATCTTGATTACTGTTCATGGTTCTTATCTCCACACCTCCAGAAGGTCTTTGCACAGATAGAGAAGATACAGAGAAGAAAATCATGATAAGGACGGAGCTGAAGTGTCTCAAAAGATTAAAAATATCTCTAGTTTACAGTTTTGAGAGGAGACTCAGTAAAATTCTGATTGAATTTAAAAAATATTAAGCCAGTAGATTATCAAGATGCAGAATTATTGGTCAACAGATCCTGCAATGTTAGAACTATCTGGAACACTTCAGAAATATCTTCAGAACACTGAAGCTTGTAGGAGCTTAAAATGGGTAAAAGGACTTAGCTTTTCACAGCCAGGGAAGTTGTCCCCATGGGAAGTTATGGGAAGAGACAGGACCAACAGATTCAGAATGAGATTAGCCATAGGTAACAAATCCACAACCTGCTGCTGATGGCAGCTGGGCACGCTGGGGAATACAGGGGAAGGGAAAGCCTACTGCAGATTGGCTTGTGCTCACAGCCTCACTTTCTGCACGGCCAGAAACCTGTCCTGTGTGGGCCACTGGTCTAACCCAGCAAGATATTTCACTTTTTCTCAACAGATGAAATAATGTGACATAAGCCCTGCCCTGAGGACACGTCTATAGCAATCCTTTATTTATTCTTTTCTTCTCCTCTGATACCATCCATCAGCCTGGTCTACAGTATCTGTATAACCCATGTGTCAAAGAAGCAGCCTAGACCTAGATAGATGCTTTGTCAGGGTGGAAGCTTCCTTGGCATTTCCTAACTGTCCCAGTTTAATCCCTCATCTATTATTCTGAATAGAGAGGGTGTTTCTGGGAGAAATGAAAATATATGGAAGATCCTAGAATAAAGCCACCTTTTATTCCAGATTCATTCTTATATTTTCATTCTTGTGTGTTCCTTAAGCTGCCCATGGGGTTAATACAAAAAGACTGAAACGAGAAAAGACATTTTCAAGGGTTTTGTTGTTTTGTTGTTGTGTCTTCAGTTTTTTTCCAGCTTGTCTTGACTCCCAGTATAGCTATAACACAGAAGAAAATAACAGACTACTTTCAGGATAATGCGGAATTCTTGCTACTCAAATTTCCTTCTAGTGTCTGCAATGCCTACTGATATTCACCTTCAATTTTCAGTGGACCCAGGGTTCCCTACCATCTTGGCTTTATTTGATGTATGAGCAACGTGGGACAGAAAATGTCTGATTTTCTGTGTGAAAGGCATACTAATGTTTATGACTTTCTATGTCTCTGCTAGGGAAGATGAAAAAACTCCCAGATAGTGAGGATCTAGACACACACTCAGACACATGGCACTCTGATCAAAATGGAAATTAAAAAGTTCTTCTTTGAAAAACTAAGAAATATGGGTGCATTTATTTACCTTGCAATCTATGAAAAATGCATGCATGAATGCATGAAGTGTTGGCAGAGCACACTATCACGTGTTGGCCTATTTCAAGCACCATCAATTTGAACTAGCTGTAACACACTGTAGCCTTATTTCTGTTGGTCTTCAGTAGAATATTGGTTTTACTGTACAATTTGCCTAATTTTCAATAACTCTGATTCCCCTCCTGCTTTATACCTAGCCAGTGGAAGCAAAATATAGCGTGACAATGCAGATATTCCAATTTAGCAAGATGCATTTTGCTAAATCATCCTTATGCATCAGAACCACTGTCTATTTGTGTCTAACAACATCTGGCAAACAAGCACTGATATATTATAATGTTTATCGTGCCAGATGGCAATATGTCTTCAATGTCACCTGCAGGATGAAATAAAACCTTTGTTATCACTTTTTTCTTATCCACCTACTCACTTCCTCCTTCCCCTCTCTCCAGCCATCATAAGAGAGCTCAATTCTCTGCTGACAGAGCATCTGTAGTTAAATATTAAAATAAATGTAAGAAATGGCAACAGGCTGCTAAACAAAACTAATTGCTTAAAGGTGTAAAGCATTTAATAATTAGAAATTTTATAGTCATTCAACAACCTTCCATTTTCATTATAAACACAACAATTTCTGCACAATTAAAAATTACTCCTAAACTATCATTGTGGACAATGATAATTGTGTACTGCAAGGGAAAAAATAGCCAAGGTCATGACTATTTGAATGCATGTTCATGAAATCAAAAGGAAGCATTTCCAGCTGCATCTGTGGCATATCAAGTGCTTTCTTCTTCCACTTGGGATTCTCCATATGTTACCTCCTTGAACAAGGGCAGTTTGAAGTCATTATAATCTTCTATTAATGGGGTTTACCTATCAGTCTCTTTTCTGGGAGCACTCCTGTGATGGATTTAACCTGGAGCTGCAAAATAGTACAGTGGGAAAAAAAAATGAGTAATTCTCTTGGCTTGTTCATTAGAAAGGTTTTTTTTTTTGCTCTGAATATTCTGTTATACTTTATCAATAAGATCTTGGCTATCTTCAAGACGAATGTGAGTTGGTTTTGATATTTTAGACCAGTTAGAATGAAACATTTTATGGATCAAACGTATTTTAAATGTAAGAGATAGTAATTTTCAAAAAACGGTGTTGGAAACCATCAAACTTTGTAAGTTTCACAGTTTTTCATATATTATGTATTCAATTTCCAGGAAAAAATTAATATACTGTGTTTCACTAGAAGTTCCTGATAGAAATCAAATCAGGATACCTACCATTTATCAAAGGATTAAGCTTCCACATAAAAAATGCAAAAATAAAACCATCACCCCTTTTAATGTGTATTGCTGTTAGCATTCATAGATAAAGAAGAACTTTAGCAACAAAGTTCTCTTTGAATACTATTCTAAAGGCCTGAAATAAAAGCATGAAAATGATGAAGTTCCCAGGCTTCTTCTGGCATTTCTGTTTAAGGCCTGTGGTCATTGCCCTGCACAACAGAGGACCAAAGAATTACCCAGTTGTGCATTTGGTCCCCTAATTACTGTTTAATTTCTCTTCCATCCCCACAAAACGAGTGTTACAAATGAAAATGAAGTAGCAATTTGGGGGCCAAATGCCCAATTGTGCAATTCTTGACAGTGCAGCTTATACTTACTAGTGCTGGCAAATTAAGCATGACATCCAAGTAAATGAGCCCTTCTTTAGATCATCTGGAGAAGGCCTTATGGTCACCAACCATTTGGAAATCAATACAAACCCTGCCTTTGATTTTAGAGGTAAAGGGTTAGACTTTGCTTCACAAAAGGAAAGCTAGAGTGACTGTGAAAAGATGTGTTTCCTTCTTACTGAACTGGCATACATAAGTCTAAAACTAAGGATTAAAACAAAATTAAGTCAAATTTCTTGGGATCTTTGTACCTATCACTAAAAATAAAAGAAGGGCTCAGGAAACAAGAAAATTGGCTCCTATTTATAAAGGTATCTGTCTTCAACTGTGTATTGTTCAGTTTTTAATATCTGGCTTGACAGTATAACTTGCTTTCCCAAGTCTAGAGCTACATCAAATTTAGCTTCAGATGATGGAAGAAATTAGATGCTTCTGGTAACCCTAAAAGTGTGCAGGTGAGAAATAGGATCAGTTTTATCTTTCTAAGAATCTGTTTAAAATAAGTACTTATTGTTTTCTTATGACATACAAGCTGAAGATGCATATATTAAACTGAAGAAGCAAAAGATTTAATGAAAGTTCTGTTTCTACAATATGATCCTTCTGTGTCTGTCTGTGCCCCAAAGACAGACTAAAGGACCATGACCTTCTGTATAAACACATAAAATTTATTTGATCCCCACTGGAAAGTGTCAAAAGACTATTAAGATCAGATTTCCAGAGCACAAGAAATAAAAAAGAAAAAAGGAGTTATTTTGGCCCGAATACTACCGACTCAAAGCATATAAAATGGAGGAAGGAAGTCTCTGAGTGCAGTTTCCCTTGCTCTTGCAGAGATGCTAAGGATTCATTTCAGACTCATTTCCTCTCACCTTAGCTGACCACACTCTGGGCATCTCAATCTAATGATTTTATATGCTCAGATTGGTTGGCCAGTAGAGGCATCGGCCTCTGAGCATCATATAGGTGCCATGGTGTTGGCTTGGATCCCTCACTTTCCACCAGTGACTGCCCAGAGAGAGGTCTTCTTCCCAAGGTCACAGGCTCTGCTTTAATGCTACAGGCAGCTGAACTTGCCTCCCACAGTCAAAGGGGAGATGTGTGCAGAGAATGCAGAGACACTCCCTTTAAACCTCCCAGACAGTGATGGCCAAGCTGCAGGGGTTAGGCTGCTATCCTCTTCCAGAACATGGTGTCTGTTCCAGGTGAGCTGCTCTGAGGGGACAATGCAGGTATACCCTGAGTCTGGTAATTTCTCTTTCAGTGCCTTCTTTTCAACTGGGAAGCATTTGAAGGGAAGTATTTGAAGGGAAGCACTTGCCTCTTGAGTGCTCAAGTGTGTACTTTGTATTGCCAAGAAAGGGCACTCCAATAGCTCTTCTGGGAAAGTGCACCATATTTCACATCACCCATGCACTTTCAAGGGGCTTTGCAGAAATGGCTTATTCTGGGACATCTATGAAATATAATTAGGAAGAAAAATAAAGAAGCTTTCTTCTCTTTCCAGCTGAGATAACCCACAGCGAGAAAAATAAGACTCTTTTGCCTTTTACTTGCCTGAAGTTCTCCAGCCTCTGAGAGGTCATCTTTGAGACAGAAGTGTTTTAATTTTCTAGCTTATAAAGCAAGCAATTATGATATTCAGGGAAACAGTGTGGATTTTGTGCAGTTAATTTCTGAGCAAGAATAACAACAGTAGTCTGTATCCACAGAGCAGCAGCCACACTTCTCTATGGGAACATCAGGTCTGGTATCTGCAGGAAAAGTGGTGGCTGCAGCTGGTACCATGGTGGTTATGCTATTTCAGTGCAAGGGGTGGGGGTAATGTATTAAGGCCAGAAATATCATTGTCTCCAGGTTATTTCTAGTGCAAACTACATGTAGAGTGAAATGAAGATAAGTATTTACAGGGGCAAAATTGGCTTTTACTTCTAATTGTAGTATAGCTCATTTGGGTAGTGTTGAAAGAAATGAGGTCTTTCCATGGTAATTTGCTTTTTCTTTTTTCCACCAGTGTGAGCTATAGAATGAAAATCAGGGATGCTTTGAACCACCATAAGCAAAATCAATGGCAAATAATGATACTACTCTCTATTTGTTAATATTTTCTATTACTTTTTTCTCTTGTTTATATATATTGTATATATATATATATGTATATACTATATATATAGTATATATGTGTATATATTTTTATATATTGTATAATATATATATAATATATATATTGTTTATAAACACACAGAGATCCATGGGAAAAAAATTCTGAGCACTTTGGCTGTCGCCAGGCTTTCTTCTATATTTGTGCAGATAACCCACAAAGGACATGTTAGGTCTCTGCTGGCCAAAATCCTGCACAAGGCTGGCCCCAGCCATAAGGAGAAACAATACCGAGGTGCCATGGGAGGGCTAAACACCAAGTCTTGTGTGAAAATTTTTTTTATGTTTATGGCTAGCTACTCTGTCTCCATTCACCCTTTTTCCCTTGTGTGAAGAGGCCTCTTGTTCTTGAACTTCTCTAGAAGACCTGGAGAAATTTTCTTTGACAAAACTTTATATTTGTTATTTTCTTCTGAACTCTCCCTAACTTTTCAGTGCTGTGTTTGCAACACAGCATTTGTAATAGACTGCTGTATTCCAATTATAATCTCAGCAGTGCTACATAGAGAAAAAAAATTTGCTTGCCTTATATGCACATAACCCTCTTCTTTGTTCCTCTTGTCACTGGCCTGAATGCAAAATCTCCAATCTATTGTGACATTTCTTCAGCTCAAATAAAAATGTAATTACTTTTCATAAGGAGTTTTAACCCTGCAATATTGAAACTTCGAGATTTCCTGAAACTGAGAAGTTGTGACCCAACATGGTCCAGCAGGGATCAGACTGACAGCTCCCACCATTCTGCATCACACCGCTATCTCTCCCCACTGCATGCACACCTAGCACAGCTCGGGGGCATCCCTGACTGTGAAATAAAAAGGCAGCAGAGGAAAATGCTCCTCAGGCAGTCTGGAGGGTGGGATGGACAGGAATGTAAGAGGTTCCGATTTTTCAGAGTATCAGAAATAATCTTTTCCATCGTGCAGTATGGCATATATCCCATGAAATGAAGCAGACGGTACATCTAAGGAGGAAAGGGAGGAGGGACTATGTAACTTTTGAGCTGGTCTCAAAGAGTCTGGGTTGCTCTGTTCCTAGGAAAGAGACAAGTGGGGTAAGACAAACAAGGAAATCAACTCAGATGCCTGTCTTGGCCTGGAGTGGTATTTCTCCTCACATCTGCAGTGTATATGTAATCAACTAGCCTAACTTTAGACTGCTACATGGAAGTCACAACGACTTTATCCCATCAGTCTGAATCTGATGGGGTTAGGCTGCTATCCTCTTCCAGGACAGGGTGTCTGTTCTATGTTCTAATCAACTGCAGAGCATGGAAACACAGGACTTCCACCACAGCCCAGTATAAAAGCAATGCATCTCACTAAAGCTAGGAATGGTACTGCAAAAAGCACATCTAGGCCAAAGTGTGCCCGAATTACTGAGCCCCTTGCTGTGGACATCAGCAGGAGCAGGCCCTGCAAAGCAAAGTCAGACAAGTCAAATGTAGTGTTTACTCACTGCTTTCACAGGGCTTGGTTCTAATCTCATTAGTATAAATCAGTGGCAAGCTTATTTATGTCATTACAGTTATATCAAGCAAATCAAGGTGCTCGGGCCCTGTTTCACCGCCTCTTACTAATATTCTGCCAGGATTATTGATAATGCTGGTGCACAAGCAAGGAAACTATGAAAAATATTCATTTCAAGCTCCACTGCAAGTAGAGTAAAATAATCAATATACACTTACAAACAAGAAAGAAAAGAGCTTTCCTTTTGAAGAAAACTGGACTTACAAGTAAAATGTAGTGGGAATAATTGGAATAAAATAGTAAGTATACAATTAAAATAACCTGTTTAAAGGAACATTCTCCAGATAAAATCCATACCTAGTTTGCTTCTACTTTTTTTTGTTTTCCTGCTCCCTTTTTCATTTACCTTTAGCTTTATTTTTTTATTATTATTTTTTTCTTACTTTTTCCCTCCATTAAGTTCAATTTTTGTCAATTTGGGTCTGTCTGAAGTCAGTTTCATTCCCATGCTCTTCACTATTGGAACCCTGCTCACTGGCTTTGCCTCAAATATGTTTTAAATGAACAAGAACCTGAATTGAATGATTAAGCATTTTGTGCTTTTCCATTCTTTCAGTTTGCACAAAGATATATTTTGCTTTTTTTTCCTCTAGGTATCACCAAAATTACTTTTAATTTCAATCAAAAAGGAAAGTTCTACCAGAATAACAGTAACAAAACTAACTCCTTTGGAAAAAATCATATTACATACAAACATATTATATAGTCCCCAGTTTTGTTTTATTTGTTTATACTGTTTTCAAAAATTTCTTTAGAACATACCCTTATATCATCTTAAATAGCATAAATTGTTGGTTTCTCTTAGATAGACCATAAAATGCAGATTAATTTTGTGATTGGATGCTCAGCTGGAGTTATTCTTTACTTACCACAGAAAAGCAGATGTTTCATATCCTCTGGGTAACTGTAGACCATAAAAAGTCATAGAAATTTTTCTCCTTTATTTTTTAAAAAACCCCAAAGTAGCTAGATAATGGTTCTATGGTTTTTCCATTCTAAATACAGACTCATTCACCAAGAACACTGAAATAGGACAACCCTATATGAATTTGAAGCACATAATTAGAGCAAAACTCAACAGCAGAATCTTATTCCTTAATGCTTTCTTTACTCCTATGAGTTGTAAATATTTGTTCCTGTACAATTCAAACACATTACTCAGTCATTAATGAGAATGCAATACTGAGTGTCAGCATGAGAAAAATGCTTTACTGGGAATGTCCCAAAGATTAACTGAAATTCAGACAGCTAAATAGCAATATTTTGTTTGAGCTTATATGGAAAGATTCTTTTGTATAACCTTGGCTGTGAACTTGTTAGAAGGATTGTAGATTGATCTGTGTCCATACTTATGGGCATGATATCCAGGAGTAGTGGTTTAAACAAGGGGTAATGGCTTCAAGCTGAAAGAAGGTAGGTTTATATTGGAAATTATTTACTCTGAGGGTGGTGAGGCTCTGGAGCAGGTTGCCCAGAGAAGTTCTGGCTGTCCCATCCTTGGAAGGGTTCAAGATCAGTTTGGATGGGGTTTTGAGCGACCTGGTATACCAGAAGGTATCCCTTCCCATGGCAAAGGCATTGAAAGATCTTTAAGGTCCCTTCCAATACAAATATTTCCATGATTCTATTATTTTATCTGACACCATATACCAGTTACATGAACTATCAATAGAAGAGAAGCCTGGTGACTCTCATTTCTTGTCACAGAAACATTTGTCCTGTAGAAAGCACAAATCATTGTGGATAGTTATGGCAGACCACTCAATGTGCATCAAGCTCACAGCCCATAGCCCAGGCTTTGCTTTTGATCTCTCTCCTGAATAAACACCCCTCATTCCTACTGCAGGAGACATTATGAGCCAGAGGCAAAAAGCAGGGTCCCATTGGGCTGCAGTTGCTCTGCCCAACAGGCAGAGAAGTAGCAAGGGGAAGCCCCTTCCCATGCAGAAACAGCTGAATGGGCAGGTGGCCAGATTCAGCAGGGAAATAAGACAGCAGGTGTGAAGAAGAGATAGGAAAGGAAATTAATGGGGAGATCAATCTTGTTTCACATGCTGGACCATAGCCTCTCTGCATCATCTGGCACCATCCCTCTCAGCCTCCAGGCGTCTGTGGCACTCTCTGTTACTGATAGAGGTTCACCGTGCTGTGAGCTCTTGGACAGCCCTGAAAACATTCACAGGGCTGCACCCTGTCTCTTCCAGCATTGTTGTACGTCTGGGAGTTTTCCTGACACAGACACCAACCATTTCATCATCACCTATGGGAGGAGAGATGACCAGAGACAGCTTGGGCAGGGAGGACAAAATGCTGTGTTAGAAGCTAAGGAAGCAGAAGCTTTTGCTCACCAATTTTTGCTCATTATCCGAATGAAAAATGGATTTGAATATCATTAGTCATGAGGAGTTTAAACTACCCCACCAAAGCAAAGTCCATTTAAACCTACTTTACACCGATTAGATATTGATATGAGCAGTGCTTTCTTCTTCCCTTAGCCAGAGATCTCAAAGGACTCAACAAAGCTGGTTCTGCGTTACTTCCCATAAGCTGCAGGTATTGCTTTGCTTTGATTCTTGGGGTTCTCCTAAGTGTCTGCAAGGCCACATGCCCAAAACCCTGGCCAGGTTCAGAGCTGCATTTCTTTTACATCTTTTTGGAAGAAACAAACAGCAGGATGACAGCTCAGACTCCAAAATCTCTCACATTAAAGCTAAAACCTGGTGACTGGCAGCATGCCACTCCCTGTGCAGGCTCTCTATCGATTACCAGAGGGGCTCTGTGCAGAGACAGCAGTTTGCTCCTCCACAAGTGCAAAAATCAGAGCCAACTAGAGCAGAGGCTGATGGTGAAACAGAAATCAGAGTGGAAGTGAAGGAAAACTAAAGTCACAGCAATTAGACTGTGTAGATGAGATGAGCACAGAAACCAAGTCCTGGTTCATGCCTGGTTAGGTGACATGCTTTACTCCATATAGCCCTAGCAAGGTCAAAAGCAGATCTTTTATTCTTTTCCATTAACAACTTCAACACTGGGTATCACTGAGCAACTACTAGAGCATTAGCAGTGTGGTGAATCAGTGCGTTTCTGTCATTTGTGCTATTGTATTTACTCTCTTGCAACTTGCCAGGGTTTGTGACTAACAGCATCAGATACAAATCAGCAAGTATTGTATTTCATGGCCTGTTTTTCTAGAACCTTACAACAATGCCAAACAGATTCGTAAGCCACGGTACACCTCTCTTTTCTTCTTTGATTTCTTTTATTTCCTTCAGCAGAGCCCCTTTTGAAACAGTGAAGAATTCCACACAAGGCAATGAAGATTCAATACACATTGCTTAAAGAGAATTATTTCCCTATAAATTGATTTCAAAAAAAGATCTTGGCATTTTGACCAAAACCACATATCTTAAATTATCTTGTATCCCTCCAAACACACAGTCCTAAGCCCTTTTTTGTCCATACTAGAAAGACAGTCATACTTTGGCACAATTTAAAAGGTTTTGAGAATGATGATGATTTAAAACAAAGTATTCCCCAAGCAGGCTGTGGACTTGAGCAGAAACAGCCGCAGAGTCCTGCGGGGACTTCACAGCATAGAATTGATTTAGCAGGGAAGTGTGTAGACTGAACAGTGATGGATGCTGTAGAAAACTGTGTGATATAGAAGATAGATGGTCATTTGGAAAAGATCAAGGAAAAACACACTGAAAACCAGAAGAGCCTCCAGCTTTGTTCAAATTATGATCAGTATCAGGCCCAGTAAGGCCTCAGAGACAGAGAATGGATAAAGCCATGCTCTGCAGTGTCCCTTCTCTTCAGAAGGGCTGCCCCAGTGCAAAAAGCTGTTGCTGCATTAGATATCATTAGACATCCACACAGCTATATGGAAACTCATCTTACACAACATGGGGATGTGTGTGGGGTGTTCACGTGTTAAAATACTGATATTGCTGGTGCCAGAGGGAAAACATCCATCTAACATCCCTGGCTTCTCCTGGATAGGGGCTCAGCCCCCAGATGTGCTCCCAGCTCCCTTTCCTGCCTGAACTGGATCAGGTGCTGTGTGCAAGCTGCTGCATGGATGGCCAGCGTGGGGCCAGGGGTCTTATCCTGAAAAGGATGGCCAGCATGAGAGAGGAAAAAGCAGAGTGTGCCCTGAACTGCTTGTCACCTGGAGCTCATTAAATACATCTCTTATGGTTTCTCTTTTTTTTGCAGGAGAATTGTTTGTTTGTGGTGACAGAAGATGAAGGCTATCCATCAGTCTTACTCTTAGAAAGCACTTCAGGCCCTTTTATGTTCTTCAAGCAGAAGACAGAGTGATGGAAATATATCTGCAAATATCCCCTGTCCTCTCAAAAAAACATATCCAGAGACAAAATGATGTAAAAAATCAACCATGCTATTTTGATAAATTCCTCTATAAAGCTATATAAAACCTCATCCCATTGTAAACACCAGAGAATGCAATTTTTGCAAAGACACTAAGAGAAAATATGTACATTTGTGCTTGCAAATGTAAGTTAAATTCCAAGGGCTCTTTTTGAGACTACTTCCAATTCTTAATTTTGCAAATGCTGTTAATACATTTAATGCTTCATTAGCATATCCTGTATGCTCTTTAAATTATACAGAAGCTGCTATCAAAAACCTGCTAAGGGAGATTCCAGAGAACCCCGACACACAAAAAAATGTGCTTAATATTTACATTTTAACATTAGTCAGAGCCTACATAGATCAAAGATATACTCTGGAACAGCATGATTATAAGCCCACACAAGTGAAAAATAGGAAGCAAATGAAAGGACAGGACCCTGAGCATCTGCATATCTGTAGACTAAATACACTCATAAAGGAAAATGCTTTGGGAGACACTAATGATCTGTACACTAAAGCAGTATAAGAGCTGTGACAAAAGACTGGCACTGGAATACTAAAATTATAGCAATAAAATTACCAGTTTTCTTCCTCAAAGTTTCCACTGCTTTCCATCTTGTTCTTCATAAGAGCAAAATTATCTATTTATTAGACTATTTAAATGAAGAAGCCTCAAACATAAATAAGCAAAGGACTTTGTCCATGAAAAATTCTTATAAGTGCAAAATTTGTAACATGAAACTTTTTTTTTTTTACATTTCTGTAAAACCTTTAGAATACATTGTGTGTACAAATAGGCTTCTTTCAAATATCTGAACAAAAATAGAGCTGATTTTGAAAGGGTTGAAAATGTTTTCCTGCTGTTTCTCTTTTCATTTTCAAAATGCAGGCGGGGTTAATTTTCAAGCCACAGGAGGGGTTGAAAATAATGTCAAAGCAAAAGAACTCATGAAAGAAAGTGAATTGTTTTTTGCAACAGATTCATAAAGTAAGCTTTCAGTATTGGAGGAGTGCATCTTCAGGTGTTTAATTCAATGACCATGTTACTTGGCTCATTTGCTGATTGCCAATTTTTTCTGATTATTTCTTGATCTGAATAACTCCCCTCAGGAAAAAAAAAAAATAAAAAAAAAATAGCAGACTCATTTATCTGCCCTGAAACTACTAAACAATTGACTGATTTCAATCCCCTCATTTGAATTTCCAAATACAGAAAAGCCTCTAAATGCCAATATATTCCTTTCCACACTCATATGTCAGAATATGCCAGAAAAGTTCGCTAACATTTTTCATTCCCATGAAGTGCAGAGTTTTACAGGTTGTGAACAAAGATCATTTTGTCAGCTCATAAAATAGTTTTATGTGAGGAAATACAGCAGCAAGTCTCTTCTATTTCAGAATTAAGGAGTGGGAATCTTAATTAGACATAGGGATAATATCAGCTAGTTACACAGAACAGAATAAAATGCATAAAGGGTATAAACTCTCATGCTTCAGGACATTAGTCAAGCAGTAATGGATGGGTTAGCACAGAAATACCCCTGGGGAGTAGGCAATTTTTTCATTTCCCCTTTCATTTATTGCCTTTGAAAGCTAACTCATCTGAACAGGTGTAAATGAGTCCAGTGGGTCTAATGAGACATATGAAAAAGAGGATGGGAGTTACACTGAAGATCACTAGTTTGGAAATGAAGCTTCATGAGAAGAAATAGCTGAATAATGCATTAGCTTGCCTGATAGCCACCCCTGCTACTTTTACCCCTGCTCCTCGCCCCACATTTCGTCACTGATTACCGAGGTGAAGCAATTAGGCATGTCGATTCTCAACTACCCATAACCTATTGCTGGCTCCCCAGCAGGGATGAGCCTATTATGTACATATGAATGCAGCAGCTTTCCCATTTGTACGGACCAGTACGTTTTTAGGATCAATTTAGCTCACCGTTATAATGTGCAAAGGAGATGTAATGTGTCTTCTAACTAAACCAAACAATATCTTTCAGTGAATTTTTTGTCTTCATCCCAGCGTGTGCTCTTTGCCTGGAGGAAACACGATGTGTTATATGAGTTTGGGCGTCAGCTATGGCTTGTCTTCAGTGACGGTTGTTTCTATGCAGAGATGACTCTTGCTGCAAAATCCTAATGACAAGACACAGATTGTAACCTCAGTAAAACTAAACGAACTGAGCCCTACAATCCCCACCAGCAATTGATTTTGGCTACTAATTTGTGGCAAAAACTACCAGCATCCAGTCTCTCCCAGTGTTTTACAGGAAGATAGCTGTAAATCCTGCAGAAAACCCCCTTTTTGCACTGAAGACAAAGCTTATGTGCATAAACCGAGCTGCCAATAAATTCAATGCAAGTTGTCCATAAGCCAGATTCTCAGCTGGTGTGGACTGGCACAGCTCCACGCATGTCAATTACCAGCAATATGATGTCTGTCTCTGCTGCTGGTAGGCCGTGTGCTAATTTGCAGAAGGAGAGGACACATCACACTGGATGGCTCTTGCTGGGCTGCAGCAAGAGTACAGTGAATTAACAGTTTGCATGGTTTGATGGTCACCCTGTTTCACCCAGGACTGCAGTGACTAGGGCTTTGACCCAGACTTGGTTCCCAGCTCTGCAGGAGGGGATCCAAACACCTCCTTGGTCCCAGTTATTGACCCCTTAAAGTGGACAATGTGATGAGGAGCTGCCAGCCTCTCTAGTGCCCGTTGCAGTGTCATTCATAGAGTCAGGAAAAGCAGGGCTGTGGGTAGCCCTGTGGCCTGCCTGGTGCACAGACACTGCAAGCAGGAATATAAACATTCTGTGAGCTCACAATTATTTATCAGCTAAATGCACACAGCAGGCAGTGAGGGATAACAGGCTACTAGGCTCAGCAGGAGCACGCTTGCTGTCCATGACAGAGGCACCCTGTGAGTGTCTGTTGTCCAGGCAGCCGTCAGTCAGATGGGGAAGTGTCAGCTTCCTTGTTGGAAATGACTGAACTTCGACCTTCCTGAATTGCTCTCATTTCTTGGAGTTTTGTGCCATCACACGTCAGTAGTTTTCTCCTGAGGACTTAATTCTCCTTCTGCCTGTGTTTTGAATTTTCTTATTTTGCATGGCTTTGGCTTATGTTCCCTTAGAGCTTGACAGCTGCTCTTTTCATTCAAGCTAAGCTGAAATCAGAGAGCTTGGTTTCAAAATCCAAGCCGTGGGTCACAGGCAGCTAAAGCCCTGGGCTGCATGCTCCATTGCCATCTCCAGCAGTGCAGCCCCACTCCTCCCTTCACACCTTTACTACCTATCAGCAGCTGAGCAGCAAACTTGGAGACAGCACCAGATCCAGGCACAAGCAATTATTCCTCACTTCCACGTGGGTGTAGCTTGCAGCCAGGCCATATTCCTGGCTTCACAAGGGTTAGCAGCAGCACTAAGGAGGGAAGCAGAACAGCTATCCAAAGAAAAAGTGGGAGGATAGTAATCTTGTAGCTTTAATCTGAAAGGAGGTCTGACTCTACCAATTATGAAACTACAATTTGAGAACAAGCCACTCAAAAAGCCTAGTAGCAATTGAAGGAAATATCCACAGGAGATGTGGGTCTTCCTTGCCCTAGGCAAAGTAGGGACCTGAACTCCAGTCTTCCAGTCTTCCCAAAAAAGCTCCCTTGATATTGAAGGACTCACTAAAAGGGACACTAATCACTTTCTTCCTATATTTTGTGAAAAGACTTTAAACAAAGTCCTCTAGATCTATTTGTATCATTTTTCTTAAAGATTTTCATAATTAGAATAACATTCTTTATTTGCAGATCAAATTAAATGTTTCCAGTGTTTTACTGATCTTTTTATTTAGACAAGTTAAAAACAAGAAAAAGTTGCATGTTGGAAAAAAAACTTCCTCTTCCATTTAGCATACAAATCAAGAAAACAATTATTAATGGAGTCCTATCCTGCTGTGCTGCTCTAATATGTATTTTATAGAAACCATTTCCTACAGTTCATGCTGTTCTCTCTTTTCTCAGTGATGTATCCCAAAGGATAGTCTTAAGGAATTACTTGACCTCTAGTGTCCCTGAGATTTTCAGAAAGAATCTGCTGGAGATGCTCACTGAAACAGAAAGTGGAAAAGAAAACAGGTTGAAGAGAGCTTCCACAGGTTTTTATTTCAGAGAGTGAGTTCAGGACCACTTTTCTGTAAAAAACAGTGGGACAGCCTGATTTTCCATATCAGTGTCTGCTCCTGGGGTAACAGCAGGAAAAAAGAGCTTTCTGATCATTCTTTCATCTGTACTGATGCTCTGAAGACTGCATACAGACTTCATCGCCATTTAACAGTACTAGTTTTTAAAACTTTTGTTCTGACTTAGTTCTTCTGAAACTTTTCACCAAAAGGAAAAATTACAGTATCCAACCAATTCTTGAGAAAAGACTAAACTGACAGAGAGACTTTTTTTATTTGTGCCTGTTGTCATTGAAATGTCTGTGTCAGTTAGACTGTAATTAAAAATTCTGTTTGGCTAATGTACAAGGAAATTTTTTCTAATTTTTTTCTAATTTTAGAGCCCAAAGAAGCACTGTGAAAGAACCATGTCCAGAGCATATAGCGCAGCATGTGTGGACACATGATTTAACAAGGCTGAGATATGACAGGTGAACAAATTACCACTATGCAGCTGAGCTCCCACATCTGGACAGTTGTGCCTCCTTGGCTTATTCCAATAATGAAACAGAATATATTAGAGGAAGCAAAATGTGCTTCCCCAATGGTGGGGAAAAGCATGAAGAGTCAATTATTACCACCTAACTACTGGGCATGGATTTCTTATGCCACAATGATTCGATCTTTCTTGATTGTATGCCAAAATAGGTACATACAATCAGTGCTATGCAATGCCAGGTGATGGGTGCTAACTTTCTGACTTTACTTGGCTTGATTACACTTCATCATGTGTAACTTTAGATTCATTCTCAGGAATAATACAGTAATTTGTGCTCCCTTTGCCTAAAAGGGCTTGTGTGGGCTTTTCAAAAGCAGTTTGGAGTATTAGAAACTTAAATTCTAATGAAAATGGGAAAGTATTTACATGTGATACAGTACTTGTCCTAATGTATACCTGCCAAATTGCATTCATCTTGTAACTTGTCACATCAACATGTTTCAAGATGCATGACAAGATGTTTTACAACCTTAAGGTGTTTCTGTTTGTGAATTATTTTACACTGAAAGAATTTGCAATTTGATCAATTGTTTGCTCAATCTGGTTATTTTTGTGTGCAGCAACTTGTAAAGCTTTGTATTTCTCCACTCTTTTGGACAAACTTTCAGTATAATTGACAATAACAATATAAAATTTGTTTCTACTGTATATGCTTTTAATTTCTTCGGGGTTTTTTGTGACAAAATCTCTCACTGAAGTAGGAAACACAAATAGGATTATGTAGCAGCCATTTCTATTGGAAGATCAGTGTTTTACCTCTTGTTTTTTGTTGCAAGATGATTTTTGACTCCCTATCAATATTTTATAAAGTTATAAGGAGCTTTTGGGTAGCATTTTGGCCTTTTCTATACGCTGGATTTCACCTGATTAAATGTCTTTAGTACAGAATTCAACAGCTAGGAAGATTCCTAGCTTCACCTTATAGTTTTTGAGAAAGAAATAGGCATTGAAACAGAGTGGATTATTTCAGCCTCAACTGATCATCTAAGATGAGACACCTAAAAGAAGGCATCCAGTTTGTGCTCTAAAATGCCTAAATCTTTCAACTGACTAAGGGAGGCTGATGATTACAGATTTATTCAGAGCAGGTATCCCAAACTGAAACAAAGGGACTCATCCTATGCTCTTGCAGGTTTTTCTCAGGATCTTGTTGTTGAAAGGAAGTGGATACTACACAGTTTGTCACTCCTGCCAGATCTAACCCTAACCCTAACCCTAACTCTAACCCTAACCCTAACCCTAACCCTAACCCTAACCCTAACCCTAACCCTAACCACCTGCCTTTAGCAAACAAACATTGCTGATCATCATGATGATAAGGAATTAAACATATGTGCAGTGCCACTATCCCAACCTCCACAGCTATAAAAATATCCTGTCTGTGAGTATCAGTTTTAAGTATTCAGTTGAAATGAATTACCCACTAGAATGTTAAATAAAGGTTATCTAATACTTTATTTTGGAGGTGGGGGAGGGATTTCTAACCTCAATCACATAATAATATTGAACGAGCTGCATTTCAATCTTGTTGGCCAATAAAACATTGATTACACAGCTGATGCCACAGTAGAAAAATTATATCTCTCTGAGAAAGCTTGTGAATATTTCACACAACAAAGGAAGTGTACTGTGCACAGAAACATTATGCAATGTGTTACACAAAACCAACATAGCGTGGAGTGTATTATTTCCTAATATTTGTTTTTATGGTACTTCTAAGAGGTCTGAAAGTCATCTGTTTAGCCTGAAGAAATACTTCCTGATTGTTACAAAGCCAGCACAAAATCTGCAGCTCAGAATTCATATGCTTTCACTAACACTCCTGAAAATTTTAGAGGCCAGCTAAGTCTCAGCTCTGGTGGAGCTTATGGCAAGCTCCAGAGATCCAAATTCTGGCTTCTTCTGCACATGTGTTCTTTTGACCCTGTTCTATTAACCCTTGCTAAGTCATATTTAATAGAGCTTCTGATATACTCACGTATCACTACTTCAGAAATTTGTCTCTGAGAGAAAGAAAATAATTCTGCATGTTCTTTACATTTCTCATATTTAGTTCATATTTGGGAAAACTGACAAATATTTTTTTCCTTTTCTGGAGTGGGAAGGTTTTTAGAAAGTTGAACAGACACAGTCCCTGATTGCTATGCTCCTAAGTGCTCCTGTGATAATCCTCTCTCTATGCCCTAACTGGCCATGCCCAGGGAAATACAGTTTTCTTTTTTTTCCAAGGAGACACATTTCAAAAACATACAAAGATATTTCTGTATGAGCTCTTTAGCCATTTTTGCAAAGAAACGTAATGAACTTACTTTTTGGCTAAGGCCTTCAAAACACATCCCACCTTCCTTCCCTTTCTTGGCATTTGAATACTGTTTAATCAGTCACAAACAAAATGAAAGAACCAGGAAAGGAAATGTGGGATCAAATTATCTAGTTATTTTCATGCTTTATTCCAGAAATCATCAGTGAGAGATTGTGTGATTGGTTCCAATCTCATTTAATAGCCAACTAAAAACATTCTTAAAGAAGCCAGCAACATTCAATGACTCTGAGCACAAAAGGGCATTCAGGGATTTTGTTTCTCAGTCCAAGGAAAGTGTTCAGAATCCTTTCCGATAAGATCATTCAGCAGCTTTAATTTCTCATTAGAGCAGTTTTCAAGAAGTCTAAAGTCAGATTTCCATTCAGACACATCTTGTGAATTCAAGTTACTGTGCTGGTAAAGTGTTTGTTAATTAAAAGAACATGTGGTATAGATGTGTGTGTTCTCTTGATCCACTTTAGATAAAGTGTGCTTGCCCTCTTTGGAGCACTGTGGAATGTGTTTTACCATGTTTTTTCTCAGACAGGGCACCTAATAACTTGTGTGGCTATTGGATAAACAGCTACTCAACAGTCCTCAGGCTGCATAGGCATGTTTCAGACTTGATAAGAAAGTGTGGAAAATTCATATACCTTTAAATAAAGAGAGAAATTCAATTCACTTGTAGTAATTAAAATCTGAGGTAGCAATCGGTCTCAACTCACATGTACAATGGCATATACACACACCAAGCATTACTTATTGCTCTTATGGAAACTTTGCTGTTAACATTACATTGTGGGCTGAGAAGAAACAAGCTACAGAGTTTTCCCACTCCAGTTCTGAGGCTCTGCTTCAGGAGAGAATGGGTGGGGAAGGAGGGCAATCTTGACTTTTATCTCCCTCACCCTGGGCAAAATGAGCAGATGTTTCTGGTATGAGGTTTGACTTCAGCCTTAGAAGAGAAAATAGAAAACACGGGCTTTCCAAATAAATGCTGCTGAATATTAGCCTTTGCCATAGATTCACAGTAACTCCCCAATTTTCCCTCTGAGAGAAAATAATAAAAAACAATAATAAAAGAGAACTTCCTTTTAAAGCCACTGCCTTGCAGCTCCATCACACCCTTGTTCAGCCATAGCCAAGGCAAGAATCTGTCCTTAACACACCCTTTCCCAGCTCTCCCTGAAAAGGCTTTCACTGCTTTCAGTGCCAGCCCAGAAGTAAAAGGCACTCAGTAAGTGTGAGATGACAAATAGCAGGGCCCACACCAAACACTAGAAGCCCATAACTGTCTCTGAAAAGGAGGAGGAGACCAGGGAGTGAGATGCCTTCTAGTTTCTTGTGTTGTATGGGAAATCTCACCCATAACACATCAACATTAATTCTTATGTTTTCTGCTACCTGCAGCTTTTGTGCTAAGCTCCCCATTTTCATGATTTATTCCTGAAGAACTGCTGCCTCTTAGGTATCACATGGACTGAAGCAAGGTCCTTCACAAACACGGTAGATGTTTAGAACAATAGTTGAGAAACCTGAAGTATCCAGATGGATTTAATTTTCTAAAAATTACCTTCTTGGAAAGCTAAGTTCCTTAATAGAGTTAAAACCACAGAATCACCCCAATGTGTTCCCTTATACTTGACTCCCCTAAGAGGTGTAAGCAAAAGTTGGACACAAAACACTGAACTTATGGTAATAAATCCAAATACATCCAGGAATGTTCTTGCACTCTGAAACAGTTATCTTTGCTAATAAACCATTAGACTGCTCCCCAGTATACACATGGGCTTTTCACCCCATCTTTTTTACTGAAATCCCAAGTACATCCTAGATGTTTAACTGTCCAGGAACCATTCCCAAAAGATATAGATATTCACTGTCTCTTGGTGGCTTAAGCACCTACCTGCTGTAAATGGAAACTGATCCAGAGCAATATACCTCCACACCCAGCAGTTTTCACCACCATGCTTAACCTGGTGAGATAGACCTAGATCAAATAGGCTAAGGTGCTAAATTAATACCTAGCAGACAAGTAAAAGTATCTTCCTTCTCCCAGTCCTGGAGCATCCCAGTATTGCTGAGGTCAAGAGCAGTAACAGGACTTGAGTGTCCCTGAAAATAAATTTAGTTCTAATTGTGTAGAGATTGAGAAGTCTGATGATAGGTTTGGACATTTTGACCAAACTCTGTGTGACAGTCTTCAATATTAGCTTCAATATTAGAATTAATATTATTCCCACAATCTCTTTAGAAAATACAAATACCCATTTACCAACAAAAGACAAGGCTGACATGTTTGTACTACCAGAACTTGAATGTGGCTGAAAATTTAGTCTTTTGTGGCATAGGAAGTATATTATTTGAATCTTAACTGCAAAACTCTCAGCCAGTGGGAAAATAAATTCTGAAACAAAATAGAGCAAGGCCTTTGCAATCCCTGCTTTGCATCTGTTTCTTGAAATAAAAAACAGGTTGTGGTTATTCCTTGTCACACCCAGTGGTATATAAAATGTGAAAAGGATTTTTGGGTTCCAGTCCATGGCTGTTAATAATTCTTTTGAAAATCCTCCGTTTATGCCTCATTTCCAGGTTGAATGTGGTTTTACAGGAGTTGCACATGAAATTGCAGCATGGACTCAGTCTTGAAAATAACCTGTGATTAACCAAAATGAAACCCCTGCACGTTTTTAATTTGGTCTCCCATTTCTTTCTAATTATTTGGTGTGAGCTATATTGTGATTCATTAGCATGATTGGGTTACAGTGTGCTTGTCACATATAAGTCCAGCATGGCTTCCAGAACTGACAATATTTTAAAAAGTTATTTTAATTTTAGACCTCTCCCTTTAAAAGGTAAGTTATATGTTTGTTGCCAAGAAATTAAATCCTACTTTGTCCATGAATATCTTTCTGAATTATCCTTATTAATCATTGTTGTCACAGCAAAGTGACTTGTGGCAAAGCAGAAAGTCAGCAGTGATTAAAACAAATTATGAGAGAAATGGAGCAATTGCATGGACACAGTACTTTTAATCTATAATGAAGACTGATGCTTATACCGGAAACAAAACTATCCTGGTGGTCCTCAGCTCCTCTGCAATCGATATTCCATCTGCATCCTAAAAAGCAAGCTTGAATCTGTCTCTCTCCTCAAAGGGGGAGATGGTCGCTTATGATCAAGGCTGTCAGCTGGCTCTAAGCGGAGTCATTCCGTCGGTTTTCATGGAGTTATGCTGCTTTAGGCTGGCTTAAGACCTCAATTTACATAGCAGGAGTGTCAAAGGGCAGGGGAAAGGTATGTGAAACACCTGTCTGAATACAGCAGGACACTCACCTCTTCTGAGCAGCTGGTTATGCTGTGTTTGATGCACCCCAGGATGTGGTTTGCCCTCTTGGCAGCCGGGGCACACTGTTGGCTCACACTGAGCTGCTGCTGACCTGCACTCCCAGATTGTTCCCTACAGAGACATCTCCAGGCATCCCTCTCCCAATTTATGCTTATTCACAGCAATATATGCTTGTTCTGGTGCTTTTTCTCCCCCTATTTCAATACAGTTGTTCTTCAGCCCTGTGTCAGGAGGAAGAGGTATCACAG
Organism: Parus major; assembly: GCF_001522545.3. NCBI lineage: Eukaryota > Metazoa > Chordata > Aves > Passeriformes > Paridae > Parus > Parus major. The sequence continues at coordinate 78,796,800 of NC_031768.1, read as the reverse complement.
GGTTGCTGGTTTACAAATGCTTAATTCAACACTACTTTGCTGAAGCACAACTCCAGCAAGTTCCTACCCCAATTTTAAGACTGCCTGAATCAGCTGAAACCGCTGTTATGTCAGATTTTACCACTTGTAAAACAGGGATAATGTTACCTGCCACCTTTGTTCTGCACATTGGAGCCTCCATAGGCAAAGTGTTACATAAATGTTCCACATATACCATTTCAAATAGTAAATCAAGGGCAGGACAAGTACAGCAAGCCTGAACAGGTCTTAAATCTGCAGCCATAAGCAGAGAGTTGTGTGCAAAATGTTTCAAAAATAATATGAAAATGTGGGAATAATTCTCTATAGTGAAGGAATAAGAGTAATTGCAGAAGCATAAGGGTGAGATGGGAATCGTGGGAATTACCACTCACACAAAATTAACTGCAACAGTGTTTTGCAAGCACACAGGACATGAATATGAAAGATTAGTCAAAAGGACTGGAAAAGTAGTCAAGCCAAGCTGTAGCAAAAGTCAGAGTCTTGGTGGCTACTGCTAGAAATTGAGGTCTTTATGGTTCTGCTTCATATGGACTAAATTAACATTACTGACAGGATTCTGCTTGTACTGGAGGAATTCATTTCCCCACAAAAAAAATAAAAAAATAAGTACTGCAGTAGCTAAATCCATAGGAAAATTTCTATTAAATAAAGAATTAGGTCATTGTATATGATTTCAGACTGCCTCCACACAAGTGATATATGGGGGTACAGTGGTTCCTAGAAGTCAGGGAGTATGATATCCTTAATTTGTCTGAAGAGGTGCAACTCCATTTCCAGATACAGGTCAGGTAAATGTTCTTTGTCGTTCCGATTGGGAACGGCTGGAAGGAACGACACAGACTCTCAGGGAGTCAGAACAAGAGGATCCTTTTGTTTATTACTTGCAGGCCTGCTTTATAGACAGATATGTGGAAAGTACAGAAAGGAAACTCTTATTGGTTAGTAAACTGCTACATTACCATCATTGGTCAGTGGGGTACACCACCCCCCTGACTTTCTCCTGCAAGGAAAACAAGGAACACAAAACAACACCTGCAAGGTTGTTTTGTGTTCCTGAGGATTGTTTTAATTCTTTCTTATGTCTTTCCCAGACTACTTTCTCAGGACCAGCCTGAGAAGCTGTACGGCCTGTAATATGTACAGGCACTGTCAGAATTTAGCATCCATAGTTCTTCACTTCAAAACATACAGAGGAAGATGGGTAAATGTTAAGTAGGACAGATTGTATTTCCATAAAAAATATACTGAGGAACATAAGAAAATATGGCATGGCCCATCTTCCTGGCTTTGAGTGTGCCTTGAATGAAAGGGGAGACCAATCTTGGACACACTGGAACCAGTAGAGGTGTATTCTGGATTTCAAAAGCATATGCAAAAGATATTTGACTCCTGGGTATTGCTCAGCACAGCTCTATCAAGAACTCTCTGATTACAGGTTAAGAACATCTGTTAATGAAAAAAACAACTCTTCCCCAGAAAAGGTTAGACAAGCTTCATAGGATTTCCCTGTGATATAAGAGGAGAAGCCTCAAGTACTTGGATAATTAATGTGAATAGTGATAAAGTAAGTTACCTATTAAACTGAATAAAGACAGGCTATGTCCCACTTCCTTGGAGGGATAGCTGTGATTATAAACCCTCTAGAGAACATCTCCTCTGTGCTTTCCTAATGGCAAAGGAGGAGGCTGCACGCTGAGGCCACGGGCAGTGACGGGGGACAACTTTGTGCAGGAGCAGTACATAGCACCACAAAAAAGCAGTGCTCCTGCTGGGCTCATGCCTGACAAAGAAATTCCATGGTGGACAGCAGTGCTGCAGGCCCTCCTGGAAGTTGCTGAGGCTCCTTAATGTCCAATAAAGTACAAGTAAATCCAGGCTGTGCGCATCTGTTGAAAGACATGTTCAGCTTTGTGAAGTGACTCTCAGAGTCTGAAATGTGAGAACTTGGTGCCTGGAACTGGAATTTGAAGGTCAAGAGCTTGAAGATAATTTCCCTCTTTACATACGATATCTGCAATACAAGAATTGTGTTATTTCTCATGCAGACATCAACTATAACTCAGAAAGGGAAGAAAAATAGAATTGTAGAATCATAATTCATATAATCATAGCAAGATTTTAGTTCATAGAGCCCTTAAAGATCATCTAATTCCAACCTCCCTACCATGGACAGGGATACCACCTACTTCTCACCCACAAACTACTTCTAGCTGTTGGAGTCCAAAATATACTCAGGATGTATACTTAGGAAGGAGTTTTCTTTTCTTGTAAAAATATTCAGAGTCATCAGGACATATAATTCTTTAAAGCCCAGAGGTATTTGCCGCTATTAACAGTATTTTCTGTAACTCCTAAATCTCGAACCTCTGAAAACCAGAAAATAACAGAGATAAGCCATATGTATACACTATTTACCCAAACAACTTTAATTCTGCTGACCCTGACTGAAATGACAGAAAGGCAGAAGCACCTGCTAGTAGTTTAGCTGCACCCAGTTTATTAGCTATAAGTGTCCTGAAGGGCTGAAGATAAAATGGAGCAATCAGGAGAGCTGTGATTGTGATGTGAAGTGCTTCAGGCATCCTCTGTGTGTGTGGAGAAAAGAAGAGCTGCAAATGTACCTCAGCAGGGGCTGTGGTGCCTCGTTTCAGCAGTGTGCTGAATAGAATGTGCCGGGGGTTTAGCATAGTTTCTCCTTTTGTCTTGGGGATTATAATCCATTAAATGTGAGATGAGTGAAATCTTGGAAAATGAAAGAGGGGTGTTAGATGGCATTGTATATGAAAGGTGAGGGGATTACCAAATGAAAGTGAAGAACCCTAAATATTAGCAGATGTGTGGCTTTTTCAGTGCACGGAAAGTATGTTACATCAGGCATTTCCCACTCTATTCATTTCTAAGACAGGGAGCACACATGTGTGGTAAAGGCACAGCACACCACCCAGAGATGACAGAATTATGAATGTGCTGCTCACCTGCATTTGCTTTTAGAGACTCGAGATGATTGAACTCAACACTGCAGAAGCACGAGGGGCATTGTGGAAAGCTTCGTGTCTAATTAACAGGTTCTGCCACTCTGTTTCCAAGGGACTGGTTTGCTTCCCCTGGTAGCTTGGTTTTTAGTTATTCTTCCTGCTTTTAATGGAGGAAGGCTGGAAAGGCAGCAGGAAATTGGGATCTGTTTCAGGAAGTAAAACTGCTTCTCAGACAAAATAGTAATCATGCACAAAATAGTTTTGCATGGAAATACTACTGTATTTGGATAGAAATAAGGGACATGACTTTCTTCTGGAACATTCCTTGAACTGCAATGTATACTTGCTGTATACATTATAAACATGGTGTGAAGAATATGAATATACTTGGGAGTGTTTCCAAAGGGTTCATTAGACCCCCCGAAATAATCCCAAATGTAGTCTGTGTCCTCGCACATTCACACTTCTATTCCAAGGTGGGAACAATGAGTGGTAATTACAGGTGTGAAAATCGTCTCTCTAAATACAGTTCTCTCAGCAGAATGAGAATACCCATCGGTATAAATACAGATGGAGGAAGGAAGCTCTGAAAGTTTTGAACTGCTTTCTTGCTATCACTGCTACACGACAGCGCTAGCACCTGAGAGTCTGTGATGTGCATCAGAGGCACCTGTTCTCAGCTACTCTATCCAACCATATCCAACTCTTTTAAGTGTATTTCACGCACCTTTTTTCCCCTCTATTCCCTTTCCAGAGAGACAAGGCAAAACTTACAAAAGAACAGAAATCCTCGGATTCATAGGCATTCACAAAAGATGGAAAAGGGGAATGAAAAAGCCTCTGTTAGATTGACAGTTGCAGGCAATTCACACGTTTCCAAAACCGGAGCACACTAGAGCAAGCAGGAAGGTTTCCTCATGCATCCCTCTCACAGTACTTGTTAGATCCCATGAGAAAGCAAAGCCCCCACATCCCACCTATCTTACTGTGGGCATGGTCCCGTAGCACAGGACCAGTAAACTCTTTCTTCTATACTTTTAGATGCATTCTCCATGAGTTCTCGCTCGTCTCTTTGAAAGCATTTCTATTTGTAGCTTGCTTTATTTTGCGAGTACATCCTTAATTTCCTGCTGAGTTCAGATGAGTTTATTACCCATTCTCACTACCCCCTACAAGAACATTCGAGGTTTACAGATACACAGATGACGACTATATGAATAGCTTATAGCAATAGAATGATTTAATTTTTCTTTTGGTTCAACACAATGGAAATGCATTAGGAAAAGAGAAAAAAGCCATCCAGTGTGTTTTCAAAAAAGAGTGAGCTCATTTTTAGACATTGTATATAGAAGAGCAATTAGGTGTTTTTCATGGTAAAGTGAATATTCATTTCTTAAAAATCTAGCCCAATGTCATCAACAAACTAATCTGAAGAAATATAGAGGCTACCAGTTCAGTTCTTCACTTTAAAACTTTGATTTAAAGTGTGATTTAAAGGCCACTTATGTCAGCAGAAGACTTTCTCCTGACTTCTAAAGGATTTTTCATCAGACCATTACAGATGTAACATTTCTGGGTCCATGGAAGAAATAGAAGTCAGACATGAAAATTAAATCACTTAACTGTGGATTGTGGACAGAAGGAAAACACGTTCAGCATATTAAGATGAAGCATGCCTTTTCCTCTAATGCTTGGAGAAACAAGAAGTGCAATACACTAACGTTCTAATAAATTACCTATTCAAGCACTTGTGTATGCTTAGAGTGGCAGACATTAAGATATTTTCAGACAGATGACTCCATCCTGTCATTTGGCACCTTTTCGCCACAGCTGTCTTCTGCTTAATTCTAGTCACACCTCTTCTTCTTTGATAGAGTTCTTGTTGTAAAGTCACCTTGTAGTTCTCACACAGCCTGATCTATTTTTTACTTTACAGCCTGATCTGAGTTCTGTGTCACTACACGAGAACTCCCCCAGAAATATTTGCTCGGAGGCAGTGGATAAACAGTGGGGTATTTGTAAGGCAGTCTTTGTAAGGATAAGAAACAACAGGGCAAGAATAACTGCTGGAGGATTAAATGTAATGGCCACCCAGCTACAGCTTTTCAATGTATTATCAGCTCAGCTTGCTGATAGGAGAGACAATGTTATGAGGAATGAAAGCTAGTACCTCTGCCTCTGGTTTTTATTCAAACTGAAAGGATGCAGATGAAAAATATCATACCCTACCCATCAGATTTTTTTCCATGCTGAGAAAGATATCACAGTTCTCCTGGAACTAATGGGGCTCTCAAAAAGAACTGTAGTTTGCCAATTAGTATAGTCATCATTTCCTACTTAACCATAGGTGCTGGGAAGCTTTCACACCTCTTGTGAGGTCTGCTAGCCAACACAATGCTAGCTAATATTCTTCCATGTAAATTGCTAAAATAAGCAAACTAACAGCTTTTGCTGATTTGTAATTTTAAAGACAGAGAAAAAAAGTAATTCATAGGGATAGGGAGGAAGAATAAGAACTAACCCAGAAGAAATTTCCTCCTCTTCTCTCAAACTGCTATTATTCTCTGAAAATTTTGTCTAAGAGAAGTTGGAGGTTTCAAATGATACCATGATTCCTGGATCTCTACCTTTCATGAAAACAAAAGAAACTCCAAGATTTTGTAGAAAAGATCAGAATATAAATAAATACTCATCATTGCAATTACACTGAAAAGTTGTGGGAGACAGATGGCATCTACATAATTGAAAATTTCTACACATGGGTATTCAGTTCATGGGTATTGACTACCTCTCTCCATTGCCTACTAGAAAAAAATAATCATGTTCAGTGTACAGAACAGTGAAAGGAGACATGTGAACCTTCAAAAATGTAAAAGAAAGTAATAAATTATTTTTCATGTTTTCTGGGAGTAGACACAAAACATTATAATATTATGTCAATACAATACAGAAACATTCTAAACTCACAGAATTTCACAAGCACCATTCACGTAAACTGATTGCGTAGGGAGTGATGTACTTTCTGACTGAGGAAAAGAGAAGAGGAAGGTTATCACAGGTAAAGAAGGATAACAATTGAAGCAGACTACTGATGTCACTTTGAATTCTTCTGTTTCATGATTCACCAACCACCATTATTCATTAGTTGTGAGCTACTCTAGGTTCAAATCTTTTTGAATGCCTGTTGTCTCCTTAAGACCTACTGAGATACGAGGCATGACGGTGACATAGAACATCTTTACTCCCACTAGTGGCACCCAATTAGTCCACAACCGTATTTAATGAGAAAGGTCTCCTGGTGATGAACCTGATCCTGAATAAATGATCAAAGCTTTTATGGTCATAGTAGACTGTCCCTTCACCAGAAGGCTTTAAAACAGGAAGGCCCATCAAGCTTAAACAGATTTATTGAGATGGTAAAACACAGTTATTGTCCTGTCTGTGATGGAGGTAAGGCTAAAGTAATATTACTTGTGCTTTCCAGCAAGTAGCATCCACACCAACACTTGATGGCTTGGGGACAAGCAGAAATGGAAACTCCTGAAGGGCAGGAAGCCATATCTGCCTGTTACAGACAGTAGTGTAGATGGCCTTTTTCCTGTTCATTTCCTTTGTCTTGACCAATAAATAAGCAAGCTTGAGCAATTAAACCATGAGGGGGAAAACTTGCTGTATAATGAACTGGATTTTTTCTCATTCCTGACCTTGTTGGGCCATTCCACCAGTTTAGAGGATCATTAATCAACAAATCTCCTTCATTTTATCTTTGCCTGGAAAATGAAAAGGTTCACACTTTGCATTAGTGTCATGCACATACAGTTTATAAAGTCATATTCAATGAATAAATATACACTTTAATAAGTAGTTTACCAGTTGTTGCTGACCTTGGTCAACAGACTGTGTCTATACCATGGCTTCTCAGTTCTCACTACCACACCTCTTTTTTATTCTGCTCTGTTACTTTTACACAGTATTTACTATTAACAATAAATTTAATATTTTAAAATACTTCTTCATATATAATGTGACTTCTAAGACTGAAAATATTTTACTTTGAGACTCCTTCTCTTATCAGGAGATGAATACCTTATTTTTTTCCTCAGCCTTTTCTGAATAGGAACAATAGAAACCGATGTAACCACTGGCAAACATATATTAGTCTCTTGGCTTTATTTCTGAAACTTCTCTATTAGAGCCCACTTAATTAGATGCATAAATCCTGTAAATGATGTCAATGTTCATAATTAAATGAGACAATTGTGAAATCAGCTGCAGCACAAAATGTAGATAAATGTGGGAAGGAACAATAAGGGATTGCTTTATTATAAATCTGCATGACTAACACTACCATAGTGATGTAGCAGAGAACCTATAACATCTGCTTCATACATATGAAAATTCAATTAAATTATCAGCCATGAATTACTGTAGCAAAAATACCAACAATAAAAACTTTGACCTAATTATTTTAAGATTTTTCAGAAGGAAAAGGTCACATTTCAGCACAATGAAGTTGGTAGATGCATTTTTGTGATACTTATAAAGCTTAATCCTGTTAAGTCTCTTAAAATATACCTTTCACCAATGGAAAGAATACAAAAATAATAAAGAGACATATTTAAAATTTACTGCTGCTCAAAATAAAGTCAAATAACATAAAAATGAAGATACAACAATTGTAAATTGTTGTAGCAATCAAAGCTCTATTAATTAGGATATTTTATATCAAATCAGAGCCCATATCTGAACCCAAGGTGGATATTATTTTTTCTTTAAAAGAAATATCTATTTTTATGAAATAAGCTGGATGGTACTGTCACTCCAATAATTTGGTGGATGAGGAGTTCAGGGGAAAAAAATGGCCAGGAAAAAGGATTTCAAATGTTTTCACTCTCCCCATGTTCATGCTTAAAGGACTGACAGCAACCTCGACTTTGCCTGCAATATGCATAAATACATTTTTATTACTGGATTGACACATATGTGAATGCACAGAGATATATATGTACATATACATATATTCATATATATACAAAATTATATCACTCTCCTTTTTCACTCTTTCGGCCAAGTTTAGACTACACTGACTTCAAGTCAGCCTGCCATCCTTAGAGAATATACACCAGACAGATACTATCCCATCAAATCAGAAGGAAATTTTAGTATGTATTCCCAAATAAATCTTGGTGACAGATGGACTGTTCTTTACAGGAATAATAATTAGGAGTTAGGTCATCCAGCTGGATTTGGCAGTCCTCTTGCAAAAGCAATCCTCAAAGTCTTTAGGCAGATGCTCAAGTCCACCACCATGAAGTCCCTGCTGAAGAACTGGCTCCTGTAGAGCACTTGGAGCACTCTGCAGTTCAGTGCTTCAGAAAGACCCTGCTGCTGATGTCACATCCACTATTGTGAGAAACACGAGAGCTGAGCCCAGGGCACAACCAGTGCTCCATGTCCACATTCTAGACCTTGGCAGTACCAGACAGCAGCATCTTCTGCTGTTTTTGATAGGCTGCCAAAGACACTGTCAGCACTTAACAAAGAACAATACTAGTGGGACACATCCAAAGCATTTACTTAGCATTATTGAATGACAAACAGATAGATGGAGGGGTCACAATAAAAGGATTTATCCCTGAAGTTCCTCAAGTAAAGGACTCCTTCCTTCTGCACTAAATGAGCAATTCAGCATGGCCTTGATCTAAGCATGGGCACACAGAAGAGCATAAAATTGTTCTTCTCCCCCTCCTCCTATTCCAAACACCAGTTAAAGGCTTAGGGACAAGGGTTATCATAGGCCTAATAGACAGCAGGTAGTACACTTCCTTGGACTTGGAAATTGTTGCAGAACTTCAAGCAAGCCTGTCTAGAGCAGAGCTGCTGAACCACGCTGCTGTTTGGGTTTAGAGAAGGCAGCTCACTGCCCTGACTTTTCCCCAAGGTTTTCTGAAAAGAGCTTAGCTCCACCAAACTCACAAATGCTACAGAATTTTTATTGATCCAGACATACACACCCAGACCTCTAAAGAGAAAGCCCTTTAGATACAGAGGGCTCAGCCCTGAGGCAATCTTTGGGTCTGAAGGCAATGAAGCTTTAAGAAGGATGATGCAAATCTCCTTTAATCAAATTTGGTTAAAGAAACCCACAGATAACTCCAAAGTTTGCATTCAGCAAGAACAGTTCTGTAGAAGAACATTTGGAATCTATGGGAAGGTGATGGCACTCGTTCATAACTCAAAGCTAGCTGGTCACAAGCCAGCTCTGGCTCAGGTGCCCTCTAATCAACTATGAGTGCATGGCTTCCATATCAGAGCTGGACGGGGTCCAGATGGCTCAAGGCACAGGTGGGAAGACACAGACACATCCCTGACAGATGTGCCCTCAAGCCTGATCAATCAAGCCTTGCATCAAGTTGGAGTCCAGCATTTGCCCCTACACAATTTACTCTGAGACTCAGGGTAGCTCACAGGTTTCACAGCCTGTTTAGAGCCAGTTGTATTGGATGCATAAAGCACTAGTGCAGGAGAGGAGCCATGGTACTGTAAAACAGCAGGAGCCATATTCCCCCTACCTTAAAAAGGCAAGTTTTCCTTCTGAAACTTGATTTTGGGCCTTTTCATTGCATATGGTCCGCAGCAGCCCTTTTTGTCTCACGTGATCTAGAGCACCAGGTATTAGTGTTGCGATGCTCAGGCACTGAGAATGTGCTGCCTGGGCATTCCTCTACCATAGGAAAAACAGATTACCTAATGAAATAAAAAAATAAAAAAATTGCAATGAGCCAGTGATCGTGTGATTCTGCCCTGAGGCTGTGTTGGGAGAGAATGAGCTATTCCTGACAGATATCACATAAAGCACCACCTGCAGATGGTGGTGACCCTCTGAAGGGTTCAGGACACCTGCACAATGCACCTGCATCGACTAAACTCAGATTTGCCTCATACACACAAACACACACACACATACCTGCTGGGCTACGACACTCATATCCTAATGGATAGGTCTTCCATGGCACAGCACTAGCACATTAGCAATGTTTGGTTTAATTATCAAAGTAGCAGAGAAAAAAGATCAAACCTGTATCAGATTTGCTTCCAGTCAGAAAGTAGACAGAGTGCCATTATCTACAGAAAGTCTATATTATCAACTGAGCTATAGGTCCTATCCTGATGGTGCCTAATGTACTTGCATTATTGACTGAGATCTATACGGTGTAAATGGAGTCAGTATGGCAAGCAGAGTTTATAGTGATGAACAAAAGTAGTCATTTACTCTGTGCTAAGGTGCTGATGAGTACTGCTTCCTATCCTCAGTCTACTTCCATCTAAGCTGTACTGAGGGCATTAAAAGTTAGGTGTGACAAACCCGTATCCTTCACTTCACAAAAAGTTGCCATGGCCTGTGCATATCTGTTTCTTTAGCTGCACTGATATTTTATGCACATATACTAGCAGCTGATCTCAGCAGAAATCAGTAGATTTTTTATTTTTTTTAACAGCAGATTTAATAATACAGAATCATATAATGGTTTGAGGTGGAAGAGGGACCTTAAAGACAACCTAGTTCTAATCCCTCTGACATGGACAGGGATACCCTCTAATAGAAAACCTTGCTCAAAGCCCCATCCAATGTGGCCTTGAACACTTTCCAGGAATGGGGCACTCACAGATTCTCTGCAAAACTTGTGCCAGTGCCTCACCACCCTCACAATAATAATTTCTTCCTAATACCTAGTACAAACTTATTCTTGTACCACTGAAAGCCACTCCCCCTTGTCCAATCTCAACAAGCCCTTGTGAAAAGTGCCTCTCCAGCTTTCTTGTAGCCCTTTTTAGGTACTGGATACTGGCTCCTAGGAGCTTTCTCTTCTCCCATGTAAACAACCAAACCTTCTAAGTCCCAGGGTGAGACCAACCATCTCTGTTTTCATAGTAGAGGTGCCCCAGCTCTCTCATCATATTTATGGCTTCTTCTGGACTCCCTCCAACAAGACCATGCCCTTTTTATTTTGGGGGCCACAGAGCCAGATGCAGCACTTCAGGCAGGGTCTCAAGAAACTCTCATGGGGCAGAGCAGAGGGGCAGAATCCCTTCCCCGGCCCTACTTCCCACTCTGGTTTGGATGCAGCCGAGGATATGGTTGATCTTCTGGGTTGCCAGTGCACATTGTGGGTCATGTTGAGTTTCTTACCAAACAGCAACCCCAAGTCTTTCTCTCCAGGTTAGTCTTGATGCATTCTCTGCCCAGTCTGTATTTGTACTTGGGATTGTACCAGCCCAGGCACAGGACTTTGCACTTCACCTTGGTGAGTTTCATGAGATTTGCATAGGCCCACCTCTCAAGTCTATCCAGGTTTCTTTGGATGACATCTCTTCCTTCCAGCATGTTGACTACACCACACGTCAGATTAGAAAAATTCCTCTCTGAGGAATATAAGTGAACCTGGGATCACTATTGATTTTTAACAGCCTTTGCTTGTTCGCCTTTTCTTTTACCTGAAATTACGCGTGATGGTAATTGTTAACACATGTAGCAATACGCTCCTGTCACTCTCCCATCACTCCATCTCACAGCTCTGCTAAGACTTGTTTTCACTTTTTTCATTTTTAATTCACTGAAACCAGGAAATACCAAAACCCTCCACCGTGACTAGAAGCAACTGCCCCAGATCTGACTGAGTCATTGGTGAGATTCTTCTGGCTGTGAGCAAACCTCCACCTGCAGCATCTACACCTGAGCCTGTCACCTTCCTCTAGGCAGGGAATAAAAAGTGCAATTCAACCAATTCTCATCATATTATTTACCCCCCCCCAGTTTTGAATGTTTCAGTGTGGCATGTATTTAAACTGACCTTGGAAAAACATTTCAATTAAACTAAAAAAAAAAGGCCAAAAAAAAGGGAAAAAAAAAAAAAGGCAGAACTAGATCCCATCTTGTATTCAAGGTTTTTTACTTCACTAGTAGGTTAACAGGACCAGACAGGAGAACTAAGATTTTTTTTCCAGGTGGATTTTAGATTCACATCTATTATAATCAAAAATTATAGTTTTAATTAGTGTTTTCCCTTTCCTAATAAATATTCAAATAACCCTACCAGTAAAGTAGTAGAGGAGTTGAGATTCAGAGCTAGTCAGAGTCCTTTGTGTTTTCACTTTGCTAAGGTCTGGCTTCTCAATTTGATTACACTGCTGTAAATCATGACCTGGTCAATAATGTCACACAGAAGCAGGGCAGTCAAGAAAAATGTTGGAATCTCTACAGGAGCTATATGAGCTTCTGGTCTCAAAGCTACAAAGTCACATGTGCTTTGAACATCCTGAATTTCATTGTTGCAAGTGTTTTTATGCTCTCAGAGTGTTTGACTTTATATGGGTACATTTTTTGGCTACTGAATAATCCTAGATTTTTACGGAAAAGTGTAAAGCAGCATGGCAGATTAAGAATTAGCACCCAGTCAGGTAGCAGAAGTTGGAATATACATAAACCCAAGATGCTGTGTTGTCACTGTATTCTAGGGATATATCCCAGGATTAATTCGACACTTTTCAGCTTGTTCTTTTTTAATATTCATGCATTGGAAACAGAATTGATTTAGGAAAGAGACATTTAATTAATTCGGAATCCAAAGCTATCTCTCTCTGGCTCAGTGATATCTTCTGCACCTGGGCCTTACCTGTCCTATTATTTATTGTCCATCTGGCAGCAGACTCAAGGGAAGTACCCCTCTGAAGCTGAATAGCTTCCTCAATCCATGCCCTGTGGCTATCCAGAAGCAGCACCATTTTCACACTGTAGTTTCAGCTTTTCTGTCTCCCTGAATTTTAGACACCTCTTTTTCTGCAAAATATTTAAAATACCTGTGAGGTCACGAGTAGGAATTAAGTTCAATAGCCGAGGAATACAAGGCCCTACTGGCCTTGGGGGCCACTGTAGCCACCAATCTCTCTAAAAAGCACTTCATATCAGTCTCTCCAGGACTCTTCTTCTCTGGCTGGTTTTTCACTTTAGAATCTGACTCTCCTGAAAAAAATGACTTGCTGACCAGTGTATTGATAATGTGTCGAACTATGCTAAAGAGTAGTTACTCTGCATCTTTAGAAATATGCACATGCATTTCTATATTGGCATTCAAAAGACTTCATCTAATGTAGTGGGAAAGTGATGAAAATGAGCCTTACCTTTAGAGTCTGTCATCCCAAAACAAAACAAGAGACAAGTGGATCCATTTAGGAAAGCGCAACAAGACCACAAGCTTCTGTTTCTTTACATTCAGTTCCATTTCAACTAGCAAACTGAACAATGAAATAGTTAAATAGTCTGGATTAAACATTTATCTTCGAGTGTTTGCCTTTTTACACATAAATTAAATTTTCATGTTTAATCTCTGCTTTTCTTCTAATTATCTCTTTCCACACACACTGTTGGCTCACAACTAGCATATCTCTTAAAGCAAGATGATTAGGAAGTGTCTGTTGTTGTTGGGCTTTCTTTTTTTTTTTTCTTTAATTTCTTTCTCCTGGAGATGATAATACTATTTGTTTACTATGCAGATGTGGCTATGACAACATATAAAAGGCAAGAAAAGACCAGTAATTTAGGTGTCTCCCACCAGAACAGGACACAGTTTACATTTTTGACATCACATTTTTGCAGATTTTTTAAAACAAAAATTCCTGTAGTAGTTCTACCTTGATACATATGATTTGCTTTTCAGCTTAAACACTGATTTTTGGTGTGTATATGTGGGTAATGCTTTAGAACTAGCTGCTAGGACTTTATTACAAAAAAGCCCAAGTTTGTTTCCTATGCATCTTAGAAGTATGGCTAGAAGAATGGGTAAGAAATGAGAAAACTCAGGCCAATTATGTAAGTAACATGCTTCTAGAAGCTACATGGCTAACAAAAAAACCACAGGGGTGGACCCTAAAATTTCTTCATTTCAGTTGCATAAAAAGTAAATACAAATCTTTATTCCTCTAATGAAAGACTGTCTCCAGCCCTAGACTGAACTTTGAAAAGCCTTCCTGAAGCACTTCCTTTTATATATGGAAGCACATGTTAGGTGTAAATATATATTTAATAGCAGTATATAGAAACAGCAGTACAAAGCATTTGTCTCATTGCCTTGTACTAGGAAGGATTAGATCTACCCACACATTACAGATGAACTGCTGCATACAGACTAAGCACTCCCTTCACTCTTGGTGTTAGGTTTTATGTGATTGTGTCCTTTAGGAAAGAGACAGCCTTTAAATCCTCCAGTGGACAAGGCTGTAGGTTGATAGACAGCTACATCCACCCATGCATGCTCTCAGAAGCATATACACTTTTCTGCAAGATTGTGTACCTCTAAAATATGTTTTTATGGACATTGTCCAAATGTCACTTAAATCCCAATAGGCTTGGGGCATCAACTATCTCCCTAGGAAACCTGTTCCAAAACAGAATAATGAAATTGTGTTGATTCATGATAATAAGACTTAATTTTTGATCAGCCCTACATTGGTCAGGCTTCTTGGACTAGATGTCCAGTTTAGGTCCCTTCCAATTGAAATTATTCTATTCTATTCTATTCTATTCTATTCCATTCCATTCCATTCCGTTCCATTCCATTCTGTTCCTTTCCATTCTATAAACTCAGTGATTTTTTCCCTCAGTCTGCATGCAGAGTAGAAACACCAGCATACACAGAAAAAAACTAAATAGCATATCAGCTGCTGTCTATATCACTGTGAAATTTAATCCTGATGTGTTTTTTTCATTTCAAAAATACGGCTTTCAGTTGACTTTCCTTCATATACATCCCAAACAAGTGCTTCTCACTTGTATTTTTGTTTCAATCTCACAGCTCATCAGAGCATTTTGCTATCATTTGGCTTAAAGCATCTCCAGCCTTGCCAATTAATTGATGAAGAACCATTATGAGACAAATATATCATCTGCATTTTAACTGCGTGAATGGAAGGTTATTGAAGTAATCACTGGCAACATCTAAGCCATTAATAAAATATGGTCTGGGAATAGCAAATTACAAATTTTTGTACCTAGTTCCCAAAATAAATTTGCTCTTGAAGGTAGTTCTAGCACTCATGATGACATAGATGAATGATGCTGATTAAAAAGAAGTGAAGAAAAGATTATCACTTCAGCATAGAAACCACTGGTGTCATTATCAGTGTCAACCATATAAAAAGTGTTAAATTTTTCAGTGGCTTCATTGCCTTGCTGTGAAATTGCAGGTGTTACTGTATACTGTCAGTTGAGCACAAGATAAGACAAAAATGGATCTAACAGGGGTTAGACCATAAGCAAAAGCCCACAAATCAGGAGAAGATATGATAGTCCTGTGGCTTTAAAATGGGCTCTTTGTGGGCTTCCTCTTGTGAATGAAATATTTTCATTGCTTTTGCTGGTGATGAGATGTTCCTTACAACAGGAACAGACATCACTTTGAAGGAGCTAATATGTCATTAATGAGTAAAGATGTAAATTATCAAGTGTGCTTAATGATGTTATCACAACCCAAAGGCATGAATAAGCTTCCTAGAGAGGGAATGAGTAGGACACAATGCTCAGAAGTATTGTGTGTCTCTCTCTCTTAGCTTCATATTTTCAGGGAAGCTGTAGATACGCCTCTTTCCTTCTGTCTACCCATCTTTCCTCTTCCACTCTCTGTCTTCTTGTCAATTTAAAATTTAAACTCATTGCAGAAAGACTGGCTCTCACTATGTGGTTTGCACAGTCCCTCGCACAATTGCGCTGGTGTAATGCAAATTGTGGTATTAAATATTCATACAAAAGCTTCACAGTGTGGCTGCATGAAATCAGAACAATCAGGGAACAGGCACAAGCTGAGCACCTAGGTAAGATGAAGCAGAGAGATTTCTATTACAATTGCTGCTTCATTACAGAGACTGTGCTGACATAAGCTGTGTTTTCATTGTCGTAGCCCAATTTCATAACCATGTATTAGAGTTATGAGTTCTCCTAGCAAGCCATAATGTTTTCACTTTTGACTGTGCAATCACATACTGTTAGCTTAAGACATTTAAACTTTATAAATGGCTCTGTAATATGTGGTCTTTTCAGCTATAAAATTGTTCCTTAAAAAATAATCTGAGCCATTGGTCAATGCAGTCAATGTCACCTAACAGCAAATAAATTTTGGCAATGAATTAGAAGTTAACTACATAACTGTGAGCAATTCCTTCAACTAAGAGTTAGACATATATTTTCTTTCTGCCCAATAAAAACATCACTAAAATGCTATGCAATGTTCCTGTTCCTATCTGCTGCTTTGCTTCAGAAATGATAAAGGATGTCTAATAAAGAATTATTTCCAGCAGTTTGCAGGACTTTGCGCTGAGAATTTTAGCTGGATTGATGCAGCCTGTTTAGGAAAACTTGCCTTACTCTATAACCCAGATAAGGAGACAGAATACCCACACTTGAATGGTTTCGTAACACAAAAATGCACTGAGTAAAATCAAATCCACACTCAATAAAAAGCACCTTTTCCGTCCTTTATTGAATGATTGAGCCTGTCTCCAGCTATGCTATCTGTCTGTTTAGGTTGTAAGCTGTTCAAGGCAGCTTTTATCTCCTGTTCATCCTGAAGCATGCTTTTCCTGTAAATTATAGTTGGAGAAGCTCTTTCTTACTCTCTACTTCCTTAGTTAAACTTTTTATTTTTAGGGGGGGAAAACAAGGCTCTGTGTCCATCACAATGAATTAATATGCAGTATATTCTATATAAATATATTTTTATCACAGTGGACATGAATTGAAATCTCAGAGATTTGACTTAGGGTTAATATTTTGCACTTGAAACCTTTAGACTGTAGCTCTCCAGGGTGCTCTCTAAAGGCAGATTTGGGGCAGTATTTCAGAAATGACCGAGAATTCTTACACCTGAAAGACAAATAGGCAGCAGACTTAACCAAATAAGTCAGCATTTAGAAATTATCATCATTTTAAGAGATCACAGCAAGCTGTTACATCTGTATGATTCTTACCTTCTCCTGGAGCTTGATGGGAAAAGAGATCCATGTGCGGCACACTCCCTGTAGAGACTCCTGGGTGCCACTGTGAGATGGCAAACAAAGCACAGCAGGGCCAGTGGCATTTTGTTGCCACCAGCATCAGACCAGGAAGGGATAAAAACCAGCCAGATCCCCTCTTTCATGTCAGAATTATGCGCTGAATTTAAAAGTGTTCAGAAACCCTCTCCACTGTCGATGTGCAAATCAGGTGGCACTCAGACACATCCTCATAACTCACCTTTGTGAGAGCTCATGAGATCTTCATCTCTCCCACTCCAACCCAGAGCAACTGAAAAAGGTGCTGGTCTGAATTTGTATGTTGTGGCTTCCCCAGAGCTGCCTGGTCTGACCTTTGACCAAAGCTCTTGATACCAAAATCTTCACCAGCTCCAGACTGCAGCTGTGTCACACCAAAATCCAGATTACATACCAAATACATTTTTCTCCAAGATGTAAATGCATAGATTCATCTTTGTGAGAGAGCTCCTTGTCAGTGATCACATAGAAGAGATCATTCATGTATCACTTCCACATCCAAAAAAAAACAGGGGAAGGGCTGAGGAGGTCAAGAATGTTTTCATGGGAGACCTTCATAGACAAAATGTCACAGTGCCAGAGAGAAGAGAAAGCAGAAGTTGGGTGTGGTTGCAAGCATATTCCAGTTTAGCATCTGGGCTGTGTATTGGCACAATGCTGTGTAGTATGTCTTGCTTCCCTGATACCTACAGAACGAAAATCTGGGCATATGGTTTGGCCAGGAAAGCCCTGAACTGGATCCAGAGAAGTCAACAAATCTTGACACAGAGATCTGAGCTGGCTGATATCCTGATGCCATGGGCTTGGACAAAATACTGGCAGCATACAGAGCTAAGATATTTCTGTATTGATGTCTTTAGGACTTTGAACTGATTGTATTAAAAAAAAAAGAAAAAAAAGAATTTTTTTTAAATTTATTTTACTGTCAGCAACTGTTGTTGCGGCTGCTGACTTCTGATTCAATAACAACGTGGACATATTTCTTTAATAGGAAAGGTTGTTCGTTTTCCCCTGAGAACTTCATGTTCTGACTGAGTTTATTCATGAACCATGGAAACATCATTAACATTCACTCTGAGCAAAAGAACAGCTTTTGCTGCATCCAGAATTATTGGATGTCTCACTTGATCCCATTTCTGTCCATCACACTGAGCACACATTCCCCTCGACCGTTTACTCCCAGTAAACAGAGAGCGTGTTCTGGGAAGTACAACAATGTACCTTGGGAAAACAAACAGTTTTTAGCTGCAAGAGAAATATAACACAAATGTTTTGAGCGATGAAATGGAGACAAGACATTTTCAGAGGTGCTTCTGCAGCACTGTCACTGACCTATTAGGACTTGCAGCAGTGTTTAACCATGTGGAGAAGTGTTTGTGGCATAGCCCAGCCTTGTAAACCCCAGAGTCTTTTTTCACCAGCACCGTGTAACTTTTCCTTCAGATTCAAGTGTGAATTTACCAGCCGAAACACTGAGGGAAGAAAAACACAAAAACCAGCAACAATAACAACACAAACCAACAAAGCACAACACCCTAATGTTTTTAAGCTTTTTTTTTTTTTTTTCCCAGGTTAACCTGTGCTTTAAAGCAATTCTAGGGGACTGCTGCCACATTTATATTTTTTAAATGTCTTGTACAAGACATACTTCTTTCCATTGCATTTGTACAATAAATGTTCATTGAACACACACCAGGGGCAATTAGACATTATTGCAACTATCACATTTATTAATAGGTATTGCCACCAATCCATTCCACTACCTGTCACAAGCTTCTTTGACTGAGCTGGCAGTCAAAGAAGAATAGCAAATTTAAGGGAAGATTTCTCCTTCGGAGTCAGAACCACAAAGATTATTTCCTCTCTTTCTTCCCTCTATTTCCAAGTCTTACAATTTGCATATTTATGACATTCAGCCAAAACCAACTTTCTAGATTTCCAGGTTTTCATTCTTTGTTCTGATGAAGTGAATACATTTTTATTTGGTCTATTTTTGCTCTGAAAAATGTCTTAGTTAACCATTTTTAAGATATTTCCAGCTTTATAGCAATCATATGAAATGAATCATGTCTGTAGACAGTCACTGTGACTGAAGACCAACCTACAAGGTATTCAGATATATCAATACCACTGTTTCTGACTATGGTGTTACCCAAGTGTTTCTAGACTTCCTTATTTCATTCTATCTATCCATGGTAACTATGAAAAAAAATACCCAAATCAGACACATAAAATTAAAAACCCTACAAATAACACTCAGATAAGTCATGATGGGCCAGATCTTTTAAAAAAAGGAAAATTAACAATCTAGAGATTCTGATTGATGCACCAGCATAAGTCTTCACAGATCTTCATGTCTTCAATTCACTGGATAAAACTAACTGTAAACTTTTTGAATGAGTATCTAAACTAAGTGTGGTTCTTAAGATTCTTCTCTCAAATTTATAATGAGTCTGCTCTGGGTTATCATTTTTAAATAAGAAGGGGGGATTTAAAGTAATAAAAAACAACTTGATCCATGTTTAATTATCTATTATTTTGACGTAAACCAGCTACAGTAGTGAAAAGGATCAGATAAAGACATAGGAAATCATGAAGAGTTCAACCTGATAAGCACCCTCAAAGTTTGTGGGCATTAGCCAAATGGCAGCTGAGGAGTACATCAGTTGATGATTAATTCCAGTAAAAGAAGCTCCTCAGTGATATTCCCCATTTTCCACAGTTTTATATTCTGTTCCTATGGCATATGGAAAATCACCAGTTTTTGAAGCCAGCCACCAGCACTGTGTTGGCTTCCAGCACAGGAGGCAGAGAACCCAGTGCAGTGTGAATCCTTCTTACTGGCAGCTCATGCCCAAAAAGCCAGCTTACCAAAAGGAAATCTCCTACTGGGTCCCAAACATATTCTTAACCTCAGCATCCCATTTATAATTTCCCTCCTTTCACCGGGATGGTATAAGGCTGTGCTGCAAAAAATGTATTTTTTTTCTTTTCTTTTTTTTTTTTTCTTTTTTTTGATAGCTGTCTGACACCTGGTTTAGCTCACTCCCAGTAGATAGTAGCTTTCCCAGCACTGTCCACTTGCCTGGGTCTCAAGCTCCCTGATAGATTGGGTTTTGAGGTATTGCTGCCAGCCTTTTGCATGAGGTTTCTGTCTGTTTTATAACTCTATTTAGCAGCAACCAACTTAATATGTCTTTTGTATCTATAAGGATAAAATAAACTGCTATAAATTTACCCAAATTTATAGCAGTTTGTCACCAAAAGGTGACACTTCTCAGACATTCCCATGCATGCAAAGGATCTATTAATAATTGTAGCTGTTAAGATAACTACAATTAAAAGGTGCAGAAGGCGTTCTCAACTGCAGCTGATCCACTTTTACACACAGAAACACTTGGTTTGTTTACTCTCACAGGGAAAAAATATGAAGAATGAAGAATAGTTCAACTAAAACTTGCACATTGTCATTACAGAGAGGCTTCACCACCACTCCAGCAGGACACACCAACACCTGCAGCCACAATGGGACCAGGATCAGCCCTTCAGCTACTGAACAGAACCAGGTGAACACCCATCTCCATACTGAGGTGGCCTGTAGCCACTTTAACTCCTCTGTCACTTAATCACTCCTTTCCTGGTTAAAGAAGTGATATTAGTGGGTTTATACCCCAGTATTGGATTCATTGCAGATGGACACCCTTAAAACGTCACCATCCTCGAATCAGACACCTGAAAGTCAGACAGGAAAGGAGACCTTCAATGAAACAATATATTTTTAAATGTTTCTTTACACTTTAAAGCTCACTGCCAAAAAATATACTCGCAAATTCTCCCCTCCTTCTTCACAGCGTGCTTAGCAACAGGAAACCTATGTATTTTTCTAGGCTACAAACTCCTGTCATTTCCACTTTTCTTTTCCAGTGGGGTAACAAACCTGGAAGCAATGCCATTGGCAGCACTGCTGAGGAGCAGGAACACCGTGTCCATCCCCAGGACAGCAGCCTGGGCAGGCTTGGCCATTCAGGGGAGCTGCACATGGCAGATAGCTGGAGCCTGAGTCCCCAGAGCAACTCACATTTGTCATGTCAAAAAATGACAGGAAAACATCAGAACAGAGATAGCAAGAGTGAGAGATAAGCTGACACCTTCCAATATCAAGAGTAGGAAAACAAACCTGTGCACAAATAACTCGCCAAGGTAAACAGATTTATACTGCTTGTTCTGCTTTCAATGAATAGGCTCGTGCAGAAGGTCTCACCTACACCTGCCTTTTCCAAAACTCAGTCCCTGAGGAGCATTACTTTTTCACCTATTAGGTGAGCCAAGTTGACAGTGATTTCTAAGGAGAAATTTTCAATCCTCTGTATATTAAATGTTTGGTTTTCCCTCTCTTTCTTGCTGTCAGTAGATTGCATATTTCATTCATGGATAAACCACCTTATCTCTCATATTACTTTATTTTGCAGCTACTTAGCATACTGATGTTTGCAGTTTCGGGTAAAGTTCTGTTTAACCTTCCCTTTGATAGTTTGGTTTTCTCTGTGGTAAGCAATATGAATATTTACACTCCCAACTCGTATCTGCGGTGAGCTGTGACACTAATGTATAAATTGTGAAGAAGCCAGGAGAACTTGTCCAGCTGGTGGGAGGCCAGCAGTGCCCAAATCCTTGCCATGGAATATATGCTAGCCTAAATTTCCTGCCATAAGGAGTAATATGATGACCTGTGTTTAGAGTGAGCAACTGATCTCAGTAGGCACAACAGTGCATTTTCTTCCCCAAAGGCTTTGAATAAAATTTCTTGACCTGCCCAGTTTTGGGAGACCTTAAATGGAAGTCAGTAGCAGACCTCCCAGGTCCAGATGAACCCTCTTGGTGCATTAGACACCCACCAGAGGTAATAGATGAGGCATTTAATGCATGTGATGGTTGCATGGTACTTACTTGCATGACCATGTGCAAATCCGAGTCACTCTATGACAGAATTATGTGCATGTAAGACACAGAAATTTACAATAAGACAAGATCAGTCAATGAGAAGAGCAACAAGGTCAATAAACCAGCTCACTATATTCTTACAGCCAGCTCCTGTAAGAGCACAGATCTCAACCCTTCACTGCCAGCACTGCAGAGTGGTTGCACTCTGCTTTCCTTTCAGACGACACTGTGGAGTGTTAGCAGGCAGACTAATATCCTCTGTTCCTTCTCAAGGAAACACACCATTGTCCTGCCAGCTAATAAAGTGTAACCACCTACAGAGAGCTGCAGCAGTCAGACTAAAGACTAATAGAGCTGCTTACAACACAGTTCTCTAAACCACTGACAAAAATAATCCCTGACACTGAGAATCATGGTCAAAATCCACAGTAGTGTCTATCTGTGTATTTTCAAAGCTTCAGGTCCTTTCCTTTCCTCCAGTTAAGATGTTTTCATGAAACTGTAGACTCTAAAAACTGATTTCTTTGGGGTTAAAGGCAATAAAGAAGTACTGCCAAGATATCCACAGATTAACTTGTCTCTGATCCAGCCCCCTTCTCAGTTGGGCATATAACCAGACATTGCATATAAAAATATCAGCTGAAGGGTTCTGAAATGCTAAGTCATATAATTCTACTTCTAATTTCAGTAATTATGATGAATTGTGTAGCTACATAGTAGTTGATGTTCTAAGCTAAATTGTCAGTCATCATTGGAAGAAGAGTTCAGAGGCTGAAACTAAAACTGTTCTTTTTTTTAATGTAAAAGATGGCTAATACTGAAAACACTGTATTAGTGCTCAACTTCTCAGTTATCTCTTAGCTTGTCCATGAATATGAAGGGAAGCTTAGAATCAGAGAATTTTTCTATATCTTTTTCCCCTACATAATACTGAAAAATAGATACATTCTGAGTCTATTTTATTGACTGAAATAAACTCTGTTCTCCAAGCATTCTTACTGAAACCATTGGGATCACTCCTGAGGTAAAGAGATAGTGGTGAAAGAAAAATATCAAATTCTGGCTCGTTAAAATGGAAAGAAAACATGAATATAAGTTTTATGAGTTCCTGTTGTTTGAGTTTTATCATTATACTCTTAGTATAAAATTTTGAGAAGGTACTTAGGTTTTAAGATAGCTGTGAAGACCATCAAAATGACAAATGCTAACAAAAGGTAAGAAAGGGAGTTATAAAAATATAAGAGTATTGAAATCCATATTGATCAACAGGCTACTCAGAGCAGAGAATTCATGGATCATTACATATTTCAATTCAAAATCCAAGGTTGAGATGCTTAATTTTTTTTTAATAGGCTCCAAGTAATAACATATCTTTAATCAAATAAACTCAGTATTGCACATTATTGTGCAATAATAGTTGGCTTTAAAACCTTACTTCCAAATAAATTAACAACATGTAGACACATTAAACAAGTTTCAGAAGAAATCCTTTAGAGAATCTTTTTATTTCCAATTCTACAACAAAAAGCCTTTGGAAATGAACAGATACACCTCACAAAGAGCTAGATCCCACCTTTCACTGTAACAAAAATGATAGAATGATGCAGAATATTGGAGTTTTGACTTCCTCTGCAACACAATGACAATAAGCATTAACAATTTTATATGCAGGATTGGATAGCATTTTATGAAAGATCAGATAGACTATTGTCTTGGAAAACACTGATCATTGTCTCTTTATGAACAGACTATAATAACATTTTGGCAAAATCTGATAATCACAGTCACTGCATAGTTACCCTTGGCCATTGAGACAATGGACTTTCAAAAGAATCTAAAAAGTATAATTACTCTTGGCCATGAAGTCAGTGGATAAGACTTCCAAAAGTATCTACCAGATGTAGGACTTTGTGTGTTTCAGTCAAGTTTTGCCCTGATGGTAAGTGGCCTTGTTGCCTATTTAAGAATAATTGTGACGTTCCAGAATCCTAAATCTATCACATCTAAATCTACTTTTAGCCTTATCAGTTAGCTACAACAGTGTCTTCTTCTCTACCTCAAAATGTGCCTTTTCAAATAAAAGGAAGCTTTTGTGTTCATGGAAAATGATCTGAACTTCTGGAGACCCTTTGAGTAAGAGGCACCCAAACAAAATTTCCTGCTGGATGCATGACATCAGTATGCTCCTCCGTAGAAACTTAATAACTGCCCATGTATCAGTACATCACAACAGACCCTGGGCTTTTCCAAATTCCTCTTTTCCAAAATACCATTACTGGGACTTTAAAAACTGCAGAAATCAACATAGAATCTCAGCATACAGCCAGTGATGTCATCAAAACACAGTAAGGTTAAAAAAAAAAAAAAAAGGATTTTGGTGGCAAGATTTTCCAGAATGTACTGCATAGACCTAGATTTCTTGGATCTCTCTGAGCTGAGTCAAGGCAGAAAATTAAATGTCTTCACTACCCTCTACTAGACTTCTTGCAGAGCAGAAATGAACTCTTCAGTCAGCTAAAATGGGAATTTAATCAAGTATGATCTATAAGCGAAATTTACAGTAACACCCTGGCTCCTGGCTGTCTTTCTTAACACTAGCTCCAAAACAATTGTCTTTCATAAGAAAGCTGTGAAACAAACAAACCAAAACAAAAACTGTTCTTTAATTTATTTAATTATTTTTTTTCAGTCAAACTCCAGAACCTTCTTTGTTTTTAATAAAGATGATACTGATACTTTCCATGCCTACTGAGAAAAAAACAGAAAGAATATTTACAATTTACAAAAAAGCCCTCAGTATCATCTAAATTTAGAATATCACACTGTTATCTCACTCACATACTTTATTTCTCACCTGTTAAATTATACTTGCTGGGAATACAGCCAAGGAGCAACTGCTGGCATTGTCACTCTTTGTAAGGAACAACATTACAGATATTACTTAGAGAACATGGGTGGATTGCAGGCTGTTTTTAAAATTTGGATTGGAAAAATATCATAGAACATATTAAAGAGCAGACAAGTTAGCTAGGAAATTCATCCCCTCCCTGCTTTATTCTTTGGAACCGGCTAAATCTAATAACTGTGAAGAATTGTTATGGATGTTTGATATCTTGCTCAGGAAAATATCTATCAAAATATATCTCCCACCACTCCAAGCCCCAGAGTGAGTGTTATGAACACTTCTCAAGGAGATGGGGAAGGGAGAAAGGAAAAGGCTAAATGTTTTCTAACACAGGATTAATTCTCTGAACACTGTGCAAACAAATAATTTAATTTAAATTTTTTTAAAATGTTTTATGTCTTGAAGTGGAATGGAAAGCACCTGATTCTGCTTGTGATTCAGCCTCTTTCTCTTGCTGAAATGACACAGACAGGGACAAGCTGTGCCCAGGCTGGAGGAGATGTAGGGGCAAGGGGGCAGACTGCACTTGGGTTTGCAGACACAGCCCACTGCAGCTGCTCTGTGAGACCACAGATGATCTCACTGTGGTGAAGCAAGAAACAAATATTGTGACTAAACTTCCACTGCTTCTGATATCCACCTTTTATGTGTTTTTTATAGTTATCTATTCTTATGCAAATTATTCTTAAATATTTCCTAACAAGTTTTTGGTAGTAAACTGCCACAAAATTAAAAGATAAGAAAATAACTTTTCTGTTTTTCAGATAAGGATCCTCTCTGTAGCTTTATCTAGCAAATGTTTGACAATTTTCAGTGTAGAGTAGAACTGGGTTATGCTCAAGTTATTTATTTCCAGGACAATTTTTCAGCTCCTGACATGAATAAATACCCCACTTTAAGGCCCTGAAGACCCTGAAATCCAAAGGATGCTCCCAATTAAGACAGGATTTTACACTGCATTGAACTCTCTGTGATGAGTGCACATGTGCCGTACTACTGCACATGCAATGGTCATATATATGCAAATCCTGCATCTCTGAACTTCCAGTCTGAAAACACAGCTAATCTCACCAGTAACAATGGATTAATATATCCCATAGTATTTTTCTGAGAAACACATTGGGCAATAACCTAGTATAATAATGCTGGGCATGAAATTCAAGAAAACGAAGATAAACCTTTCAAGGCAATAATTTTCAATACATACACTCCCCCCTTGTCTATTAAGATGTAATATATAAACCAGCTATTAATATTGCCTATATAAAAATAAAATAATCCAGATTTTAGGATTATATTTGAGTTGTCTTTCATATTTCCCAAGCTGCTTATGTAAGTCTCTTAGTTGTTCAGAAATTGAAAAGTTTGAAATTTTTTCATGTCTGGTGCATTTCTTATAGCTATAAATATAGTCCCACTGTGAATGGCATTGTTTCATTTTCAAATAAAATCCTCAGTAATCACTGGCAAATGGCTCTGCTTCCAGGCAGATAGACACTCTAGTTGGATGCTCTGCAGATTGTTTGTCAAAGATAAATACTCCAGAAGGTTGTAAACAAGATTCAGACATAACATGGATGCATTGCTGTTACAAGCACCTTGACTTTGGTGGATTCTTGGATCCATTAAAGCTGCTGGGAATTTTGCTGCTGACCTGTCTGGGGCCAGCATTTCAACTATTTGTTCTTTTTAATGTAGAGCCATTGAGAATTTCAGAACACCCCACAGTGAAAAGGAGATGTAATGTTAAAGGCACAGATTAACGCTTTAAAACCCTCAAGAAGGAGAAGATATTGCATCATCTGCGTCATGCTGGAATGGCTATGAAGGCTGAACATCAGCTCCCAGATTAAAAAGTTCCCTTTCCACAGAAACCCCAGCTGGGCATCATTGAGGAGGGACTAAGGTCCCCTGCAGTCACTCAGCATCACAGAATCATGGAAATGGGAAGTCACTCTGGAGACCAATGAGTTCATTTCCCTGGTCAAAGCAGAGTAAGTGAAAGCAGGCTGCTCCAGGCTTTGTCCAGCTGATCTTTTTGATAATTCAAATGGTCTAAATAACCTCTCTGAGCAACGTGGGCCAGAGTTTGGCCACTCTCACAGTGGAAAGCTTTTTTTCTCATGTTTAATAAGAATTTCCTGTATTTCAGTTGAGGCCCATTACCTCTTGTACATGCATTGGACACTGCCAAGAAAAGTCCAACTCTGCCTTTTAATCTTCTTCATCAAATACTTATAGTCAAAATTCCTTTGCACTTTTTTTTCTCCAGACTGAGCAGACCCAGCTCTTTGAGCCTTTCCTTGTGTAGTCCTGATTCAAAAAAGAGTTAAGCATGTGCTTATCAGAGCTTTGTGTTGAAAGGTCACCATATTTCATGGGGACAGGCAGACATGTCAAAATTCTATCCAAATTCAGAAAAAAAAGTCCCAATATTTAAAAATTGTCTGAAAAAGAGAAATCTATGGGTTCCCTATCTAATTTCTGCAGTTTCTTAGCAGCAAAGCAAGGAAGCCCTAAAATCCCCTGCCTTAATAGCCTGTGCAGCTATGGAGTGTGCAGTAGCCCATCTGGAGAGCTGCCCTTTGGTCAGGACTAGAGACACCCCTTGGCAGCAGTTCTGCAACACTCCAACTTCCATTTCGATAATGTTGTTCCATTGCACGGCTTGTTTATTCCAATGACAATAACTTACTTGAAATTCACAAAATAAATAAATACCTCCCAAGAGATTTATTTAAATTAAAGCACTTCCTGTAGAACAGAACTTTAAATTAGAAAATAAAATCACATAGAGGCATAAAGTTGACATTTCGGTTTAATTAAGAAGACTCCCGTACAAATACTTGTTGTTAATATCAAACCAAGACAGACTCCAAAGTGCTGATAATAATGAAATTAAAATTAGGTGCACAGATGAGACACCGAGTTAAAATCTGGATTGCTCTTCACAAATTCTGATAGGCAAAATTCATCCCATTAGGGAAGATCAATAAATGGTTCATATATCACCATGGACCACCTGAGGTCTTGCTTTACATAGAAGGCAGGACCCTAATATAAAAATTCAGAAATGTGAGCTCTCTACTCTCTGAATATTACTAAGGTAGTAAGCCTGTGATAGTGTTTTACATTTCTGCATGGAAAAATTATATTCTCACTCTCATAAATTATTCTGTGACCTATATATGACAAGCTTTAAAAACACTCACCAGCTACCATAAATGGGAAGTCAGAAGTGAATATGCTCTGTGCTGAGCTTGTGTAGGGGAATGGATTTCCTTCACTTAGAACAATTTAATTTACACTTACTTCACACAGGAAATCTTCGTGTCATATTAACAAGTTGAAAATCATATTTATGGATGTGTCCAGCAATATGATATTTTATCACAACAAAAGGAATCATGTTTTATTTAATGGAATTCAATTTAAAAAGCAGACTGCACGGTAAATAGCACACTGGCATTTATCCAGCTATTCTTTCCGTGGTTCCTAGTCCAAAATATTTAGAGGACTGGGGTATAAGTAAAGAGCCCCAGAGAATACTGTTGTCAGGCTCATAGTCAGAGTTTAAGTCCCTTTCTAACCAGCCCAATCAGAAATTAAAGCTTTGCCTACACAGCCTCCTCATGTAGATCCTGCAGAGAGGCAGGCACTTCTTAGACAGAGTTTCACCCTGCCCTTGAACGATGGTCTCACAATGCTCTTGGTGCTTGGGTTTCCCCAGGGCCAGGAGAACAGCTGGGACTGGCAGGACTGCAGCTCTCATCTCACCCATCATTACCCTGGCCACAGAGCTGCATCACCACGCAGAGCAAAACACTCTGTGCTGGTCTAACTACTGATCAAAAACACACACCATTGACACCAGGGAATAGGTTGTGAGTCCTTCCCCCAAATTTGCTCAGATCAGTGTTCATGGGGCTGTGTTTCTGATTTGCAGTTTATAGCTTAATTCTGGATAATGCTCTAAATAAAAGAGCAGCAGCAGAGAAGCAGAGTCACCTGTATGAAAGGGAAATTCTCCAACAGCATCTTTTGGTTTTGTTCATACTGTTAAAAAATATTTAAACATATTGCACGTGTCCTTTTTTTGTTCATTTCTGCTGGGTCTCAGTGAAACGTTGACTATCCAGACTGACCAACACTCACAACCAGCCAGTTTGCTACATTTAATTCTTTGAAAAATCATTAAAGTGCTTACAATGGTTTCATAGGAAACATACATCAGGATTTTTCAGATGCTATTTAGGACTGACTTCCTTTGCAGTCAGAACTGAATTAAGTGGCAGCTGGAATATTAAATGCAGATTTGTGGGAAATAAAGTGTCCAATTTGCATAAATTCC
Source organism: Parus major (assembly GCF_001522545.3). Classification (NCBI taxonomy): domain Eukaryota; kingdom Metazoa; phylum Chordata; class Aves; order Passeriformes; family Paridae; genus Parus; species Parus major. The sequence continues at coordinate 78,767,507 of NC_031768.1, read as the reverse complement.
AATATTCCAACAAGAAACAAAGCAGCAGAGCTTCCCGGGGTGCCTTTTCAGAGTGATTTCCTAGTGTGAGATATACCCCTTTAAAGAATAACTTAGTACAACCCTCTGGAAAGATGAACTTCAAACAAAACCCTGGCTTATGATGACACTTCTTGTCTGGCTGCTAATAATGCTGAGATTTCCCTTGTAAAAGCTAAATATGAAGATATGACCTCAAATTTCTAGGTACATGTAAATTCTTAATAAAGTACATCCTTCTCGAAAATACTTGCAGCCCTTTGATGGTATGTAACATGCAATATTCTAATTAATACTGGTTGGGCAATGCAGTTGCCTTGTATGACACTTAATAACCTGCAATTCACCAAGGAAGGTATGAGAGTTTGTCACCTGCACCTGTCTTGGATACAGGCACTAAGTCTTGAGCTCCCTGCAACAGGACAGTTTGGCCACTTTAGCTGAGTCAACAGGCTGAGAAAAGCAACAGGGACTAGGCCACAGAGCAAATGGAAATGTGCTGGATGTACTTGGATCACCATCCTTCTTAACCACTAAGTGATCCATCCTTTTGACCTATGAAGGAAATCACATTAATTGGGAAAGGGAAAGAATCACACAACAAAATCCTGTGGAGATTTGCCACCTACACATTTTTTTTGCCAAATGACCACAGGCTCCTGTATTTCTGAGAACTCCCCATGTGAAAGTTCAGCAGATGGACCGATGAGGGATTTTCCAGGGATTGGGTTACTATCCAAAAATACCATTAAGGTGAGTAATCGGAGCACTCAAGTTTGGGCCAACTTACCTACGTCATTTCCACTGCAGCTTTACCTATACTGCATAGAAAAGCAGGTTCTCCTGATCTTTGACTCCTCTTACCCAAAAACTACAGGTTCAGCAGGAGACCAGCTAATTATCTTTGGAATCTAGATTTAAAATACTTCAATGTTATCTTTGTTTTTAGCTAAATGCTACATCTTGATTCTGGTGTGACTTCACTTTTAAAATGGAACAGAACATTCTGACCTTCAATGATATTTTGTTTCCCCATTTAACTTCTGTATTATACATTAGGCAAGTGAAGAAAGTTTAAAAAAATTAAATGCTTTATATTTTTTTACCAAAACAAATCCTTTCCATTTTCTTTATATTAAATGTTTCGCTTGAAGCTTGGGAGACTTGGGGTTTTTTTTTTAAAAAAATGAGGTTTATGGATATTATTTAAACAAAAACATAGTTTTCGTTCCATTTTGGAAGGAAGCAAAATATATCAGCATTTCATAGTGACTGAGAAAAGAGAAAATCTTGATCATACACAGCTTAACTCAGCAGTCATTCACCTCCAGACCAGAAATAACTGCTTTATTCTAAGCCAAGTTACTGGGACTGTGTGGTGGAAACTGGATGAAGCTTATTAGCTTGAGATAATTATAGCAGAGGTCAGGTTAGAACTGGCTTGTTCTGGCCTTAACTCCAGGAAATTTTGCTGCCTGTTTGGGGACTGAGATATTGCAGTTTCCATAGCCTGTGTAAAGCAATTTGTCAAGTCTCAGGAACATGAGTAAAGCCAGGACTCTTAACAGGATTTCTAGTAGGATCATCAATTGTTAAGAGTTAAAATAGGAAAAAGGAGGAAAAGACTCATGACATATTTTCAGGTCTGTAGGTAGCTAGTCCTTGGATTTATGTCTTTCCCCCAACTACTGGTGCAGGTCTTTCCCTGGGTGTCTAAAGTATCAATCAATAACTGACTCAGTTGCCAAAGTAATTTCAGAAATACCTCTCTACTGCATTCCAAACTTCAACATTCTGAATTTTCACTCTCAAGCTGTGTTGCAGCCTCCAGTATTACCATCACAAAGCTGCCAGAGACAAACCATCTGCCCAGAGCCCAAGCCAACTGCTTTCTTTCTAATCTGCTTCTTGTGTGTACCTGGGATTGAGCTGAAAAACAGATTAATTATTTAGGCAGGCTTCAGACTGGACCTCATCTTTCTGTTTCCTGAGGGCTCTTCAGAGTCTCTTCAACTCCCAGACTGTAGATTAATCCATTCCTCCACAGAGGAGGCATGTTGCTAAGAGCTCAACATATGGAGGGTTTCCATCAGTCCATCCATCGATCCATCCATCCATCCATCCATCCATCCATCCATCCATCCAGGCACACAGCAGTGCTTGTGGACATTGGACCACATGCACAAGAACTGCTGCACTTCCTCTCAAAGGGCCTGACCAAGTCCTGCCATGAGACACAAGAGGTCAGTTTTGGTTATGTGATGGACATGAATCTCGGCCACTTGTTACAGGAATGTGTAAGAATTTGGTCAAGATGGGTCCATTTTGATACATGCACTCATTTCATATGTTTGTTATGCATTCACAGGATAAGAAACACCTGCCTTGAACCCCAGGCATGTGACAGGATCAGTCTCAATTAATACCGATCTTAGATGATACTAGTGGAACTTATATATGGCACCTCTCCTGCAGAATGTTTGGCACCACAAGGCTGAGATCACTTTACCTTGTAGAGAACACTCTGACAGATAAGATCACCCACAGAGGGGGAAATGGGGATTTCCAGAGGTGTACACAGACAGGCTTGGTACCTACAAAAGGCTTCTAATCTGTGAATTCCCCATACCATGGTACATCCAAGTTTACATGCCAATGATTTGTTCCTAAATAAAACCTGACAGATGTCCATGCTGCTTTTCTAGCCCAAAACTGCTGGAAATTTGAGAATTCTAAATGAATCTTGGGAGTTGTAGCTGAACATCAGGGGCTGCTGGAGCTGCTGATCTGTATCAGCACTGGGCAGAGACAGGAGCACCCTGCAACAAGTGAGGTGATTAATCACAGCACTATAACCTTCGCCATTTGACTGATTAGATCCCATATAATGAAATGTACTAACCCTGTTTCTGAGCTTGTCATTGAAAATAATTTTTTCATTTTTTTTTACTCAGATGAAATTGCAAGAGACTCTATAATGTGGCTACAGCCCATTTTTTGAACTCTCTTTTTCCTTATAGACCACTGAAAGAAAAAGATTTAGGATCCTATCTCCCTCCTGCTTTTTGGCATCTTTAGATGGATATTCTCCTAATTTCTAAGTCTTAGGTGACAATGGCAGTTTAAAGTGTTGAGTGAACTCTCAGCATGGAAAGAACATAAATGATTTTCTATTCCAAGAGCACCAAACAGAGCAAGGTCATGTACTGTTATAATTTTTTATTTATTTATTTATTTAAAAACTAATCCAGGAAAAACTCTTTTTTTCTTTTTTTCCAAAAAGGAAGCCGAATTCACCTCTGTCTTCATCATGATTCACTGGATCTGCACCTACCAGAAATAAGATAGCTGCTTCCTTTGAAACTAAGACTTCTTCTCCTAAGCACATCCATGCAATTTATCTCCCCCCAAGTCCTCTGCTGTTCTGATTTCAGCACCTGAGACAGACCAGGCAGGTCCCTGCTGTAGCCATTGGTCTCATGACTAAACACCCATGAACAGTTCTGACATCTGACTTAACAGACATTCCATGTTGAAATCATAAAGTCAAGTGCTGAAGGATGCAATGGATGGATGGATGGATGGATGGATGGATGGATGGATGGATGGATGGATGGATGGATGGATCTTTGGTCACAGATCACAAGCCCAGTGTAAGTGGGGGATAAATTACCCCTGCTAAGGCATGTTTCATATCATGTTTTACCCATCCACTTGAGAAAGAGATAAAGCACACTCCAGAGGTTCTTGCTTCTCTTCCTTTAATAAGCAAGGATTCAAGACTGACTGCTTCTCATGTAGACAACTCTATTAGAGAGGTCTAAATCCAAACTGGGGAAATTTTATCCACCTTACTTTTCCTCTCTACAAATATATGGCAAAACTCTGTTTATATGCTGCATCTCTGTAGGACAAAGGCCCATTTTTTTATGCACACTTATCTCCCAACAATACCTCAGAGCTGAGAAATAAAAGATTATGCCCTACCTTTGTTTGGTTTATTATATTGAAAAAAACAAACAGAAGGTACCCTATGTGTGACACTGAATGATGCGTATTACTTTTCTTCCTTTACTGGATATGCCAAGATTTTAAAAATAAATACAGAAAATGTGGAAATTGTAATGTATTTATGTGAATTTGGTGCCTTTATATAGAAAAGTTAACTAAGTTTACATCAGGAAATTTATTTCTTGGCAGCTTCTTTGTTTTGAGGTAGAAAGTAAGTTGCTTATGAAACTATCTACTCTTACAGATCTTTGCATGGATTAATTTCTTACTCCTTTTCTTTCTGCAGCCAGTAATTGTTTTTAAATCTTAGAATGCCTTGCTCTTGGTTCTCCTTTTTCTTTTTTTTAAAAGTGGTGTTAAGTGGGAATTGTCACAGACATCAGAGCTCAGTCAAACAACTGACAAACAAAGATAAATAGCAATCCTGACCAATATTTTTTTAAATCTCAAACTTCTCTTTTGCATCAGATCTAATTCCATCGACTTGGAGCCTAGCACAAGTCACCACTATAATGGAAGGGAGGTTTCAATGGAAAACCTGCAACTTTATAGAGAAGCTTGGCTTTAAGTCACCCCCCAGTGAAATATCAGGAGATCAATACTGCACAGCACCCCGGTGTACTGGATTATTGTGAACATCCTGCTGGCTACAATTCAGCTTTCCATTTAATTGTGCTCTTATTTAAAATTCTGCTGTCCCCATAGAAGAGCAAGAGAAACCCGACAGGCATTTTGTAAGGTTATGAACAATGAAAAGTCTAGATAAATGTCAGAAAAAAGATAGTAGGCCATAAATCATCACTTGATAGTATCAGATGAAAAAAACTTGTTCTCTCTCTCACCTCCCCAGGGCAAGCAACAATGTGTATGTTAAATGCTGAATTTACCAGTGATGCAACATCCCCACTGACACTAAGATATGAGGTCATTTCAAAAGTGATGGAGAACTTTTTTTTCATCTCAAAATTATTTTGATTTTTCCAGGGACAAGAAGTCTCAAGCGAGACAGATAAAAATAGGGTAAAGTAGCAGCAAAACTTTAAAATCTAGCCTCACAAGTGATTGCATCATATCTGCCTTTGAAAAGCTGTGAAATAAATACATTCATATTGTAAGAGTAAGGCAATTTATTTTCCACCATCTCTTTGATAATCATGAATGATAATGGCATGCCTGCAATATTGTCTTGTCAAATTATGGCATCCCGGGCACTCGGACTGCCTGATGTGGTCTCTCTCTACCTAGATACATACAAAGCAGTGAAGGAAGAAAATCATTACAGCCTGAAACCAAAGGGGGAATCATTAAAAAATGCTTCAAAATCAAAACAATTTTTCCTTTTGTCTCCACATTTTCTCCTTCATTTCATTCCACAGTGGCAGGGGGGAATGTTGTCATCTGGCATTGGTAGCAACATCATATAAAATGCAATACCCAAAGGAAAAAAAATATTCTTTTTTTTTCATTGAAAAATGGAGTCAGATTTTCAGAGGAAGGGAGCTAAATCATGTCTGCCATGTAGCGAATCCTTGCAAGCACATGCAGCCGCAGCCACACAGAGCATACGTGTGAAGTCCTGCCAAAGCTGGGCTGAGGAGCTGCCATGCTCCTCCTTATTCCTCCCTTTATTTCTTCCCACAGAGCAGAAATACAGCCCTGGGGCCTCTTTCCCACTCTGTGACTTCTGGCATCCTGTGCCACAGAACACAGGATCTCGAAACAGGATGATGGCCACTAACTCCTGTCTGCAAGCTGAGAAAAAAAGGCTCCCAGAGGAGCCTGCAAAGGAGGTCTGGCAGACAGGACAATCTTTGGGTACCCCCTTACCTGCACAGATAAACAGATAAATCACTTGTCTCAGGAAAAGCTTTTGACAGGAAAGAACTCACAATTTGGAGATCCACGTGCATGTTTGTGCACTGTGGATGTTTTGGTGCACCTCCGGATAATATTCCTGTTTGCAGCCTTCTATGAAGACGAGAAAACCTGTCTCCCTCTTGTCAAAATTAAAAGACCAGTGTGTAAATATTGCTGTTCTGCATTTCTCCCAAGGAGAGCCCTGGACAAGGGAGTGGAAGTGTGACTCACAGGGACTCAGGGAGCTCTGAGCAGAGGGCACACTGCAGCAGATGCAGCAGCTCTCAGACAGCATGGTTGTCCATCCTCTTCCTCTGCACAGGCGATAGCTGGTGGCAAAAGCCACCCCAGAAAGCTGAAGGGGTTGGCCATATTGCAGTCTTCTGACCTGGGGACATTGGTGACCCACAGGGCTGAAACTCTGGGGGCAATTCTCAAGGAAAGAAGTGTCCTGCAGGTTGAAAAAGAGCCAATGACTCTGATACTTCGAAGTTTATTCAAGACTTTCATTTTTGCAGGTTTTTGAAGAGCATCCAAGTAAGTTGAGGCTACAGATGGGATGAAGTGAACTTGATTTAAATTTGGATTTCACACTGCACATATGCATACACATAGATGCACAGAGCACAGCAGCTTCTCTGATCTGAGAGACAGGTTTGAGCTGCTCTTGAGACAGAGATCAGTCATGGCACTGCACCACACTAAGTCACCACACCCCTATGAATTATAGCCACAGATATTGGGGGGAAGGAAGAAAGGCAGAAAGAAATATCTTTACCTCTGCAAAAACAAGTTTTAATAAACTCACAGAAAATGGCTTTTCTTTCCCATCTGTCTCCTCATTACCTATGATAAATGGAAAGTAGCACCTTCTCTCAGCTCCAGGTTTCTTCCACTGATATTCTGCATGGCACCTTTCATATATGAGCAGACAAGGATCAAGCCATTATTTCTCTCCATAGCTCTAAGAGGCTTATGGCTCCTTTACCTTCCCACAAAAGAGAAATGTCTGAATGCTCAGGAACTCCTTGAATTTTTCAGCAGTTTAAGCTTCTCCTTTACTCCTTTGCACTTATATCTGCAAAGAGAACCGAGAAATCACATTAAGTCTCTGATTTGCACTTACACTACATATTCAAACTTATGTGGGACTTTGAAGGAGAGTTTCAAAGTGGGAGAAGAGTTTGTTCTTTCTTATTTATTTATATTAGCTGCCAGATTAGATCACATGAAATTGCCATTTACCTGATCCCTCATGGGCATTTAGACATTTGGATCTCCCAGAAGGAAAGAATGGTGCTCTTGCACATCACCTTGAAGGCTGCAGATTCGGGTTATTTAAAGTATTTAAACTGGGTTATTTAAATTGTTTTCTCCAGAGATCTATGTGATTTGGGGAAAGAAATATTGTATTCTACTCTTCCTTGTGCTTTCTCTGTGTCACAACAAAGTGGCTTAGTGCAAGAGGGCTTTAAATCAGAGCAGCAGCTTAGGCACTTCTCTTACACAGGGGTAAATGATGCTGTGAGATAAATGGGTTATAAAGCAGGGCAACCTTTGTGCTTTTGTTTCATCACTTGTGAAGTTTTGTCTGATTTGGTCTTCTTTGCATTTCTAAGGTAAACTCGAGATCATCAGGAGAGGAAAAAGCAAGATGGAAAAAAAAAATATAAGATACATCTATTCTTCATATTTGAAAGAAAATAATAGCTCTGGCAATTGTAACTGAAGATCCCTGAACACTGTTTGTAAGAATGCAGCTTCCATCTTAATGTTGGATTATATTCCTACTTAACCAGTTGTATTTTTTATTTAAAACATCCTTCTCTGATAGTATTAAACACCATTGTCAAATATTTAAGAAGCTTCCTCTCAGTGGTGAAAAGAGAGACTACAATTTAAATACATCTGTTAGTATGTGGAGATCACTGGTCACTCAAGAGGAAGAATACTGAATACCATGAAGGTCATCCATTTATTGTGTGTTTGATAGTTAATAATTTCTTCTTCAACTCTGTTATTCATAAAATGAGTGGAAACTTTGAGTTTTTTTTAATATGGCTTCTCTTTTTCCTATTCCTGGGTATTAAAAGCAAACAAAAAACCCCAAAAAACCCTCTAGCAACAAAACCAAACAACCAACACAAAACTTGTGAATTTCCAACACCCAAACAAATATAGTACTTTTTATCTTTAACCTTCTTCAGCAGCAGGGTATATTGACTATATGCAAACAGTGCTAAACGAACAAGATAAGGCTTCTCATACAGGGAAAAAAAAACAAACCTCCAAATCAAAGAAACATTTTTAAAATGCAGGTATGCATATACTACAACTTCCTTTTGCAAAGGACACAAACATAATCTACTTATCAAATTATCTGTGGTTGTGTACTGGGTCTTCATTTGTAGCAATTGGTTCTCATTGGGATGAATATTTGGGCTAGCATTCTGAAAATAAAACCATCAAATCTCCTAATCTCTGCAAATGCAGCAGAGACATAGCAACTATGTCCCTAGAACAAGGAAAGAAAGCTATTACTCCTCCAAAGTAAACAAAAGAAAATGTTTCCCAACCCAGCTAAATGCTGAAACTTTTCAGCTATGTCAGTGCCCCAGTTAAAAACAAACAAAAGGGCTGCAATAGCCATTGGAGCCTTTCAGCTTCAAGTACATACTCAGAAAGGTTCTCCTTGTGAGGTTAATGTCTAATGAATATTGCAGGAGAACTTGCTGGTTCTGGCTCTATCAAAATCTGGCTGCACAAAGCAATAAACACACAAAAAGGAGCCACAAGTGGACCTTTTATACTCAAGCTGGAAAAAAGTTCAACTGTGAAAACATTTCAGAGGCCAGTTTTGATTCCCAAGCACTTTAACTTATGTATTTATGTGTTTATTTGTTTGTTTGTTTGCCATGCTATATTTAAATAAGAGGGAGAAAAAAGCTGAAGTTTTGTTTTCCAGGTGTGTGGAAAGTGATATAAGGGATGACAAAAAACTGGAGCCTCAAAATGCAGAATATGACAAGGGAAATAATGAACTGAATTGAAGCATTAGTAGTAACAGATGCATCGCTCAGTCCAGAGCCATATGCACACAGAGTCTTGCTAGAGGGGGAAATGAGCCCTAGAAAGAGAAACCCTAAATTTTACTACAAACCATATGTGGGATTGGAGGAGACATGAACAATTAAGGAGAAATGGAAGTTCATATTGAAATTAGAAACAGAAAACATATACATTTGTTATAGAAAATTGTATATGCAATATATTCAATATACCACCACCATTTCTCTTGATTGGCTTTGTGTTAAACCTTCCACTGAGTAATCTATTCAAACACATAAAGACCTCCTTGTCCTCACACTGCCATAATCAAATAGATGCTTAGGCACCAGGATGAATCAAAACCTCAGCTGTCCCTCTCATGCCATCCTTCAGTGCTTTCCTCTTGTCTCTCATCTGGATAGTCTCCACTGCTGCCTCTGAGTACAGTCCCCACATAACTACACTCCAGGCAAAGAATTCACTGTCTGTCAGTACAGACAAGTGTGTGAGGAATATCAACAGCCACAAGGTGCCACATAAAACACAGTGGGAAGACAGAAGCACTGGAGAGAGCTGGTCTCACCCCACTGACCATATTTTGCATGTGGGTGCCCAGCAAGGAAATCAAACCCTGGACACACTTTGCATGGGTTTGTCCACCTCAACTTCCCACGCTTCTTTAGCAGCAGAACTGCTCTAAAAGCTCTCTCTCTGACTTCTGATTACCATTATAATTTTTTAAAGGGAAGAAAGATTGTCTCAATAAAATAACCCTCTTGTGTATCAGAGAAAGCAGCCGAGTGCAGGCCCGTGGCACACACAGGAGGACGGGAGGTGTTGGAACTGAAAAAGCAATTAGATCCACAGTGTTTCAGGATTTATTTTCAGTGGTTTGTTGTGGTTCTTACCACAACACATGCATGATTTTTATGGAAAGCAGATAACACTCATAAAAATATCTGCTTCACTAAAACTTGATTTTCTGCAAAGATTTTCCTAACTGCAAATTTTCAATCAGTTCCAGACACAATCATTTGCAAATGGCATCAAAACTGTTGATTTTATTTAAAACAAACAAAGAAACAAAAAAAAATCCTTCCCCTTACTGAATCATAAAATGCTTCTGGGTGTTTATATTCAGCATGTCACAGTTAAGAACTAAAGATTATCTAAAAAACAGCTCAAAAATCTAATGGACCCAGAAAATGTCTATGATTTGTCAAGTGATCAGGCTGGTAATTTTTTTAGATCTGAAAATTGTCTAGTGATTGGAAGGGGATTCTAATTAAAGGAAACCCGTCTGTGAGCACAGCAGTGTGATCACAGCATCAGAGAGTTGCTCCTTGCTTACGTGTGTGTGCACAAAAGACTGGTAACACCCTCTCACTGCCATAGACAGTCAGAACAACCAGCTCTGGCTGAAATGTTTAGGTAGAAGACTTCAAACACAGGAGCTGTGTTTTCATTAGCAAGGAAAGCTGTGTTCATAAAACTCAGCTTTGGCTATAACAGTCTCTCTGCCACTGGTGATTTTTAAATTAAGAGTGGATTTTGTGGTCTTTGCAAGATAACTCTGGTTCCTTTTCATATCAGTTTTCACAATTGTGTATGATTTACTATATTATTTTTAACTGCAATAATGTCTTCCTATGCATGGCCAAAAAAATGTTTTTGCTGAAATGGACTCCAGTCAATGTTCCATAAATTCATCACAACAATACCAATATTTCCAAAAGATTCATTCCCACAGACATGGAATTGGTATCCTTCAGCCTAACAAGGAACTGTAGGAAGAAACAGAAAGTTCTAACAACAGAACTGTAACAAGAGAGATGAAAAGAAGGAATTAATGTGAATAAATACACTCAGCCCTCAGTGCAGGTTTTTGATAACACCCAGAAAATGAGGCTTATATGAGTGGTAGAAACTGAAAGAATCTCCTGGCACCTGGCATGGAAAAGAGATTGAGAGTAGGGATTGAAAGGGTGAAAGAAGGAACACGAGGAGAGGGAAGGAGATCCAAGCTCCTCATGTTCAGATTATGTCTCACCAGGAGTCTGTTTGCACAGGACAGAAAGACCCCAAGAGCCAGGCACAGCTAAGACACAGCTTGCAAGTCACCACTGTGGTTATATTCCTCCCTGGAAGAAATCAAAGGAAATTCTACAATCTTCTCCCTCTGGTTCTTAATCTTTCCCCTCTGACTCTCACTGTGCAACAGCACATCTCCCACAGCTGAGACTCTGGGCTCGTTTTTAACATGTCCCACATATTTGGTGGATAACCTTAATGTTAAGGATGTCAGTGAATTCTTTAATGAATTTCAACATTTTTATAAATCTATTTAGCACCCAATAATTTTCTACAGTCTTCAATGGCACTTATGCATTTGGCTCTAACTTTGATGAATGTCCAGTCTTCATCTGTACCTTAAGATAGAAAGAAACAGAATTTGAATTGAAGATTTGTAACTTGAACTTGACATTGCAAATATTTACTGGCTAAGAAAAGGAAATGCCCATATGCTCTTTTCAGTTCATGACATAATTTCCTTCTGCACAGGCTCACTTTGGAACAACAAATCAAAATAAATTTAGTAATAGCAATAATGTTTTGCATTGTTACAGCACTTGCCACATGCGAGTTAAATAACCGCTGCTCTTCAAGTACTTTCACCACCACCCTGGATTTAGGATATTACTGGCTGGTGAGAGATACTAACTAACACATCTCAAACCATTCTTGACATCTGTTGCTGAAGCAGGAATAGACAGCAAGTCTCGTGGGTATTTAGCCATTCATTTCACCACAAAATGATCATTTCTGTCTACGATATGAGTTCTTCAGTCAAGAGATTTCAATTACACAGCCCGTGAACACAATTCACATTTACCCTTGGAGTAAAGGAAGAAAAAAAAAAAGCAAAAAAAAAGCATTGATTGAAGGAAGGACTAACTTCCTTTTTTTTTTCCTTTTTTTTTTTTTTTTTTTTTTTTTTTTTTTTTTTTTTTTTTTTTTTTTAATTGGAATTTAAACTAATGATCTTAGACAGGCTTGACAGTGCAAAACAAAGGTTGGCAGCTCACATCTGGGAATACTCTGACAGCATTAACTTGCCCCAGTGCCCCAGAAACTAGGAGGATTTGTTCAGGGAAGCTGAGAAAAAGATGCCCATTGAGGAGCACAAGAATTCACAATCAATTGTGATCTCCATCATCATCTAAGATGATTCCTCACAGTATAAACATTCACAGTATCTTCAGCTTAAATAGGAAAGTATAAGCCCCTTCCAGATAAATGCTGGATAGGACTAAGTACAATTAAGCTTTTAATTGATAGCTTTTAACCCATTATGTTGGTGACATTTGGGGCCACTTGGTACATAGTAAGGTGATACCCTGGACCACATTGTCACCATTAAATATGCAGCACTTTACTACTGTCCTCAACTGCAGTCGGACTGTTCCCTTAAGTTTCAGTGCTGAGGGATAAAGAGGGCCTTTCTTCTCCACTGAAAATGGGGACTAAACACATATTTATAGAAACATGGTTTTCACATACTGTGCTGGACCAGTGCCAAGATGCTCTGCATACTGCAGGCTGATGCCGTATTCTCAACCCAACAAAACCCAGTGACATGATCAGAAACAGATTTTGCAGTATGAACTTCATCTAAGGGAAGTCAGTGCCTATTGCCTAAGATGCACTGGAGCTAATATTGCTGCCAAGATTATCTGACTACTGTCAGAATTGCTCATCTTTCAGCAGACATCTTGAAGTAGTTGTTTTACCAGGTACCATTTCTCCAAGCTTTTCAAAATGACATGAACATTTTATAACAAGCTACTATGGAGCAATTATTTTTTTCTTTTTCTCCCTTACAAAGACATACATTAGAGGTTGGAGGTCAGGGACTTACCTGAAAGATTTGTGGAAACTGAAGGAAATAAAATTAATCCCGCAAGAATAAGCCCAGTACAGTCCAACTTGCAGTGAGAAAAACAGCTTACACGGTTTTGTCAACAGCCTTTGGGTACCCCAGGAAGAGAAAATGCAGCAACATTTCTATGAAGACTTAGAAATTGTATTTTTAACTACTTCAAACTCTTCTCTTGGAAATTGTTCATTGCTCAAATAACTTGTTACTCTTTTGCCCAGAAGAAAGACTGATTGGATTATGTAGATATGGTACAGCACATTTCAGCTGTCCCTGCTTACCAAAGAAAATACATCCTTTCCCCACTCTCTTTACCTCCAAAATTGTTTTAACTTAGTATCTTTTGGGTGAAAGGGAAGGAGGATTCTTCCATTCGGCATCCTATGAAACTTCTGTGTTAAATAGTGTTTGGAGATGCCTTTATTAGCAGGCAATAAAGAGCTGTTGTGTTATTCTCTTTACCCCCTGCCTTCAGTTTTCATACTCGCTGAAATGAGTTCAGCAACCATCTGTAATTCCACTTCTAGAAAGCTGAATGTCAGAATTTCTGGGGATTTTCCAATGCTAGAGAGCCCTAGGGAAGCAACCATTAGCTTATTCAAATGTCAAGGGATGTGACATTTTCTACCATTGATACACCACCTTTCAACATGTGAAATTTGTCCTCATGTCTCCAAAGCAGAGAGAGCATAAAAGTAGCTTCTAATATCTTCTTTCTCCCAGAGGAAACACATGCTTATGCAAAAGTTCAAGGAAGAGCTGAGAGGACAAAACTTCCTTCAACTCTGTCCATGCTAGGAAAAAAGCATATGCTTTGAAATACGATAGCAAACACACTGTAAAGGTATCATGGAGACAGAGTATGGGTGAGGAACATCTGTATTTTGATGGTCAAAATGACTCTAGTGTTCTTTGGCCCTACACATCTGTGGCCTGGAATAACCCAAAACATTTTAAGAAACTGACCTACCTCATTGCTGATGGCAGCAGAAGAATAATATGGCTGTTTCTAACTCAGGCGCACAAATTTCTGGGCTCTTGATCCAGTCAGTGACTCTCTCCAGCTGCATATTAGAAAATGGGATTGCTATGGGTCGCACGGAGGGTTCTGAAGAGTCAAGGATTTTTCACTGCTTAAGCATACTGGGCTGCTTTCTGGACACATGCATAAAAAGGAAGTAACAGAAAATAAATAAGGTTGCATGGTTAGTGCTCCAGGGCTGCCAACTGCTGCTGTTTTGTTGAAGCTTGAGAAATTTACTGATTTACTTAAAGTTGCAGCTCCTTGGGTTTGGTGTCTATACATCAGTTTTATTTTCATTTTTCAAGAATGATTCTATTTTTTTATGGTTGAAGAAGAAATGTTGAAGCTTGAAAAATATGAAGACAAATAAAAAAGGAAGCCAAGAATACAGTAGGAGGTGGGAGGAAGAATTGGGTTTTCAGCAATTTGATAGTCTCCTGCATTTATCTCATACATTTGGAAGGTGTCTGTGAATCTTGGATTTTGAGTGTCCAGAATGTGCAGCACTGAGGTGGGAGTGTAGTATTAAGCAGCCCAAGATACACATATTCCAAAGAGATCAGATGTGTTTGGGAAGGAGCAAGCCAAAGAATCCTCCCATTTTCATGTCTCCCCTCTATTATTAGACTAGACCTTTGTTTAGATTCTGGCTTACCTAAAATGGGCAGGAATACGTCCATTTTCAAGGATTGATCTCTAAATCAAAGGACCTGCATCTCTGGACTGGTGACTGCAGCTGCAATTTCCCTTGTGTTGGCCACAGCATGTGCCACAAGGAGTACTGACTCTGTAGAAAAAGGAGTGTATTTGCCAGTGATGCTTCCTCACTGCCATAAGAACATGCCTAGGGGGGAGTGTTGCAGAAGTATTTCCACTTCAGCCAACAGAACTTCTGATCCTCAGAGAGTTACATGCCCATGGTCAAACCCCCATCTACCAAATGAGGATGATTTTCACAAGAGAACTTGGAAATGGCTATGAAAGAGACTGTGTGTTGGGTCAAAATTCAGTGGGCCCAGGCTGGGTGGGGAATATGAGAATTTTTAGGGAAAGTATTCTGGCTTTGGAATGCATGAGATATTTTGCATGGAGCACCTTCTTCAATGAATAGAATGTATTCCATACCGAAGAAACTCCACTGAAGTCGTGGTATTGAACTTCCCCCTATAAACCAATGGGACTAAGAGAAATTTAATGATGCATAGATTCTGTGCAACATTTCCAAGGCAGACAACTGGGACCAGCATAAGAGTTAGTACATGACATGTCTAATTCCAAGGTTTCTTCTATTCGCTTCTTTGTGCAATCGCATGCAATAATAATCGCTGGACTTCACTTTCACTATATCTAAGAAAAGATTTCACCTTTTTTAAGAATTCCTTCCTGCTATTATTTTTAATGGGGAGCCTTTATTCTTCCACACTTTTGTCTCATTACTTATTACTTTTGTGGTAAAAGAAGCATAAAGACAACACAACATTTTGCAGGCACACAGACGGTAAGGATTTTTTTGATGGCATGCTGTCTCTCACAAACAAATTGCTGCTGACTTACTCTACTCTTTCCTATCCTCATATGCTGCATATACAGAGAGTCTTGTTTGCAAATTTCCACTTTCACTGCTCAGACAAAAACACTGGAAAATGTACCGCTGGGTTATGAACCAGTCAGTTTGAAGAAAATGTGCTGGCTGACTCTTTCTGTCAAAGTATCTGTTATAGGCATATTACACATTTCCAGCCAAAAAAATAGAGAGAGAAAAAAAAAAAGAATAAATACTTCAGCCTATTAAAACAAAGTGAATTCTTTTGCCATGATATAATTAGCTTTCAGAAATGTGTCAAATTAGGGGGGTTTGTTTTGTTTTCTGTTTCATTTATGTACCTGTAATATATGGCCAACAACATAAGGGATAAGTAGTTGAAAGGTAATCTTAGGGCACAGATCACTTGGAAGTTTGAGGTAACAGGAAAATATACTTTTAAAAAATACACCTTGTATATAGAAAAAAGAAAAATCCCATATTTGCCAGGGATTACGAAAATCCTCTATCTGCAGAAAAAAACAGAATGCTTGAACCCAAGGTGAGCTAACAGAGCTCAAACCATCAGGTCATCTGAGATTTCAGACTGCAGAGAGCATGTGGGAAGATTTCTAAGAAAAGCAAGTGAGAAAATAGGGTATTTTCTGATACTGCTTTGACAAAGTTACTGAGGGTGCAATGACCATGCAGGCATGGCTGGCAGCCTCCTCTTAAGCACAAGTGTCTTGTCTTCAGCAGGGTGGCTCAGGGTTGTGATAGCAGCCTTGCAAGGTTTCACCTTACCTGCAGTGAAATCCACAGTGGTAACCTAGGTTAGATTGCACTGAGATTATTGGACATGCAGGTGTCCGGTTTTGTACCTCAGGAGACATTAGTGCTGTCAGCATGACTGTGCCAACAGGACAACAGTGCCATTGAATGCCAAGAAGGTCACAAAAAGGTGAAATCATCAGCATTTCAAAAGACTGGGCACAAACTGACCAACAACATGCTGGCTCTAGAGGAGATTTTCTTCTTGCTGGATTCACAAATACCTAAGCAGGCTTCTGATTGATCAATTGTTATCTGTGCATGACAAGTGTAAATATATATTTATAAACAGTCATGGTAGTTCTCAAACTTTCTGGACCAATAGAATTTTGAAACCCTTGCAGGTGATCATATTCCACTATATTCAGCTTTTGACTGAAAGAGTTTTGTTAAATCCTGCTCAGAATCATGGCCCAAGCTGTCAGTGGGCAATTTCCCTCGGGTCACCACAGTACAGTTTTGGAATGACTAAAGCATCACAAAACTCTGCTCTTTCACAGCTGAGAATGGATTCTGACACTAAGACTGGAAGCCAGCAATGTCAAGATAACTTTTCTGTGCCCCTCTATCTGTAATTCATGAGTGGGGCTTCAAAACTGCTAAGTTTTATCTCCGTTCTCCCACTTTGACACCAGAAAAACATGTTTAGATGTGCCTTCATTCTAATGATGAGCTCTTCACCATAATGATACATGGTGAATTAAGAGATTAGCTGAATGTCTTGCCTCTGTGGTGAAAAGCATGACAAATGCATAATGTGAAAATTAAACATCTATGGACAGAGCAGCAGAAAAGGAAAAGCCAGAACCCCCGCTCAGAGCAAGGCACTGAGGAACGGGCAGTCCCCTCTTATGGGTGCACCCAACACAGCCTCCATGTGCCACCACGCAGCTCTGTGCCTTCCTCATGGCTCACTTTTTGCCCCTCCATGTTCACTGCAGGCTGTTATTCCTGAATCCCAAGCAGGAGCAATTTCACAAAAACAGAGACTACTTGGCCACTTGAGGTGGAGCAGACACGTGGCTGCGCTGCCGCCCTTCATGGGAGGGAGGGATGGAGGGCTTAGAGCATCTCTGTCTGTGGGTACAGTGCTGTGAAACCCTGTGCACTCTCTTACAAGGGGTCAGACTGCACCCAAGGCAGTTGTCCAGTCTTGAAGCCTAGAAATATTCAGCTTCAGTCTGGTACATGGCTGCAAGCTCACGGAGTTTAATGCATTGAGAAGTTATCTTTATAGATTGAGAAAGCACAAGAAGATATTGGAGAACAGGAGTAAACAAGGCTTCAAAGCCAGGAATCTGTAAAATACTTTATAATTAATAAATGACCACACCAATTACAGCCATCTAGTGGGCATATGTATTAAGCAATGAGCTGTCAACAAAGTGGTGTCCCTTGTATTATTGGAAAATGTGCCTCTTCCAAGCTCTGATATATGTTCCTAATTAAACCAGCCACCACAGGCACCTAGGAACACAATGCTTTACAGAACAAGGGCTGTGCTGCAAAATTGGGATTCTTTTGCAAACCCCACTTAAGGTTGAAAGTGTTTGTATCAAGAGCTTTGACATATCTGTGCTAATAGTGTAAGCATGGGCTGCAATTGCAATAATCCTTCAGCATTTTAAGTGCAGGAATAAGAAAAAAAAAAGCTCTCCTTCTCCATGAACACTTTGCCTTGAATTTCATCAGCAGGGGATGCATGTATTATTCAATCATACACCTACCACTACTATGAAGTTGCTCTTAATTATACTCCAAGTGGAACCTCTCAGGTAATCAGAATTCAGGGCTAATGCATAGCTATTCCCCCATCAATTTATAATAGACACAATTAATCCAATTTAGAGTTTCAGGTTTTAGTGATTATTAAATGCAAACAAGTGTTCATTTTTTTGCTTGAGGGTGGCCATTTTTTAAAGTGCATCACTTTTTATGGCTTAGAAATGAATAAAGTAACAATTGCCACAAAAGCAGTTAGAGCATTAACATTAAGGAATCATGACAGAGCATGAACTTCAGTGTGTGCTTGGACTAAACCCTGTGGGAATTCACTTTACCCATCCTCCCTCTAAATGTCTGGGCAGTCCCCTTCAGTTACTTTGTGCCTCTGTTGCTCTTCTTCTGTTTTTGCCTTGGGAACAATTTACAGCACAACACAGATAATAAACTGGCAGGAAAGATCCAGTCAGAGATCCTCTGCTACCAACCAGTATCCTGGCATCTCTTTTGTTTCTTGAATTCCTACTAAACATGAAAGATCAAGTGGTATGCTTATCAAATTCCTTAAAGCGAGGAACCATATGTCACTCCTAACGGTGAATCAAAGCTTGTAGCTTATGGCAGTATGGTTCCCAGGGGAAAAAGAAAAAAAAAATAAAAAAAGGTGTATTTAGAATCAAAAGAAAAGGAATCTAAAAATCCTTCCATGGCTGAGATGGCATTACACCTCTGGAAGCAAGAATTTTTTTTTAAAAAAATTATCTCTTTCTTGCTTTTTCCTCCTAAGTTTAAAATATAGCTGACCTATATAATTTTAATGTTAAGTTTCAGATTCAGTGAAGTGTAATTATATATTATACTGCATACCAACACAACGCATTAATTCAAGGATTTTGCCCATCTTTAGAAACATGGGTTAAATCTCCAAAACTCTTTGTGCTTCATGCTCACTGTATATTTATAGACAGTGCATCTATCAGGACACTTATTTCCTTCCCGTAGGGCCTTAATGTAAAAGCAACCTTTAAAAACACAAAGGGAATGAAATTAACCCTCTCCCCCCTCAAACCCAACTTTTCTCCCAGGCAAGCAGAAGGAATAGCTGGGAAGAAAGGGAACAGAATTCACAATTGTTCTGAGGAATCTCAGCACTCTGTACTTTTAGTCATCTCTGCCTGTCACAACTGTGAAGAAAATCCAAGCTGAGCTTCACTAGAGCAACAGCGTGGGCTTGGAACAGCAGAGCAGCCTGAAACAATCGCTCCAAGAAATATAAACTGCTGCACTCCTCACATCCAAGATGCTAACTCAGATGCTCATATGCTAACACTGTTAACTGTTTCATGGCCCACCAGAGCGCAGCAGAAAGCCTACGATGCTCTGCACAGTTTGTGCCGAGCGCTTCCGCATTGGTTTTCAGCATGCCCAGGAGGCCTTCCAACGGAGCAGCTGGTGTGGATTTCCAGTACATATGCTGCTCATGAACCAGGCCCACTCATCCACTCCCATGTTTGCCATCGGACAGCTCTGGGCTGGTGGAAACGCCATTTGAGATTTTTCTAGATGGAGAAGTAGCTCAGATACATCAATACAGTAATTCAGCCAGAAGGTCTGCTCTGCACTAAGCAGCACTAAACACTTGGGTCCAAAGCTGCCATCGGTGATTATACTGCTTCCAGTATCCAAAGCAGACAGGACCAGTCCACTGTGCAGCTGTGTGACCAGTGACCTCTGCCAGGTCCCTGATGGGTGGCCCTGGTGTACCTTCTGGGTCTCAATAAGGCGAATCTCCATTCTCCTGCATGACAAGAGGGTCGACAAGGTGGCACCATGCTGTAATAATTTCAAGGATTAGAAAAAAACAAGGGCTCTCCAGACATTATATTCCTTCTTTCTAATCAGCACACATTAATTTGTTCCTTTATTGGTATGCCATTTTATTTTATGCCATTAAACATCCACAACATGAACAATAGAAACCTCATCATCCTACCAGAAATAAACAAAGTATGAACCTGTGAAGTTAAAGAATTAAAAGAAAAAAGAAAGTCACAATTAATGACACATTTTTAAAGCACTTAAAGTGCTTAATACCTTGAACAAACTACTAAAGGAAGTGGTGAACCCCCCACCATTTGGGGTCTTTGGAGCAGGACTCTACATCTTTCCTGAATTTGTGAATCAGATAAACAGATTTTGGTCTTCATGCAGGGTAACTGAATGAAATTAAATACCCTGTTATCTGCAGGAAGTTCAGTGATTTAATGGTCCCACTTTGCCTTCAGCTTCCTCTATTCAGCTGCTTATAACTAAGACCTTAATAAGGGCCAATGTTGTGTTGAAAAGTCTGCTCTTTTTTACATTTCTGTATGTGTATGTGGGTATTACGTCTATAGGAATTCACCCTCCTATGAATGATTGTGTCACTAAAGTAATGCAACCCTTCCCATGTCAGAGAGCAACACAAAATGAAAATTATTTTCTATGCCAACTTCATGGCCTTGGGTTCATCCTGGAGCACACATCTAGCAAAGCACAAGATTAACCACAGCTCCTGGAGAAACACAAGGTGCCCTCATTATAGGGACTCCTTCATGCATCAAATGCTCTGTTTTTAAGCTCCTCTGCAGCAGTGAGCCCAAGGCTGAGGGAAAAGCATGTGGATTTCCTTGATTTTAGACACTGACATTGCACCTCAGTGATGTTTCTCCAATGCAAGGAATGACTCAGCTCTAGGTTGCAAACTTGACTTTAGGACATGTAGGATTTGCACAGTTGTAGCCATATTGAAAACACAAAGCCTTTCTGGTCAAAGCTTTCTCAAAAAGCTGAAATAACAAAATCAGCCAGTTGAGGTTTTTTCAATGGACCTACCTTTCATCAGCACAGTCCTATCCTTGGACTTTTTTCTGCTGCTTCCAGTCTTTCTTAGCCTTTTTGGACGCACCATCTTATATTTCTCATATCTTCTTGCTGCTTTTTGGTCCTGCTACCCAGGTGTGATAATTTTCACAGTCAAGTTCAAGTCCATATCTTTTCCTAAACTTTTAGAAAAACTTGGTCTTTCTTGATCCAAGCTGCCTAACCAGTCACAGCCATTTTCACTGCATGTTGCTAAATCAATTTTACTTCTGTCTGCTCCGTACCCAACAGCCAGGCCAAACTACCCCGTGGCTTTTACAGGCAGACAGACAGACAGACAGAGGTTAGGGCCACAGGTGTCCATAACAATGGACCTCACAGACTAAACCGAAGCAGACACAAAAGCAGAGCTGGCATTATATATCCACAGTCTGGGTTTTAGGGGTATTTTTAGGGCATCTATTGATGAAGTCGGAGCTAATTTTTTGTGGGGCATTGAAATGATATGGCTGTGATGGCAGAACCCAAACCTGACAGAAAAAGATTGTCAGAGAGAGAGAGAGAGAAAGTAACTTTAAAAAATTACTCAAAATGCTTTATTTGTCATCTGTGTTATTAACACAGTATGTGTTTTTTCAAAGAAAAGCCAAAGTGAAATTGAGAAACTACTTGAAGGGGATAATAGAAATTGTAGGAAATATGGCTGGAAAAGGATCTCAAATGCCATTACAACCACTTTCACAATTTTTGAGAAACAGCAGGACAGTAGCCATCTTCCAAACTTTTTCAAGGATAAGACAAAAATTCTTCATAGTCCTCTACAGGACTTGAATCCTCCTTACCTTTCAAGTATGTGGTTGTGTGAGGCATACAGACCTATGTCATCCCCAAAATAAATCAGCTATGGATGCAAATTTCAAGGAGAATGTGAAACACTTTTCAAGTTTATGTACCTGTATTTAGAGTTTGTGTACCTACATGCATTTCAAATTAGCTTTGTAACTACACACATACTGTTTAATTTAGCCCATCATCTTCTCAAGTGATTTTCAAAAGGAGGAATTAGAAATGGCCATTTATAACATGTAAGGGTATGGTTTCACAATGACAGGTGCTGCACCAGCAAAGGAACCTGGTTTCCTGAAGCAGTTGATGGGATCATCCCACAAGAGCTCTGTCAGCAGCAGGAAAGGCATCGCACCACAGCCAGGGAGAAAGTGTTTGAGGCCAAATTCTTTGTAAGATGAAACTCTTGTGTGGCTTATAAAGTATGGCAAAAATTTTTGCAAATGTGCAATAGAACCAAGAGGTAAATTTGGAGAAACACCTTGAGAACAGAGAGAACATCCAGCTTGCTATATCTGTATTTCCTTATTCAATTACAAGAGAACTGCATACAGCAGTGGAACACAGTCCTATAGACCATGAGCCATCATGATTGTATTTGGCACAAATTTTTATATTCCTATCTAAAATAACCAGGAGAAGTTTGGAATAAGACATGCAACAAAATTAAAGAAGAAAAAATCTTTAATCAAAGAAAGCAGGAAACGGAAGCTTTATGTCTTTATGTCTCCTGAACCAAGCAAGCACAGTGGTGGGCACAATTTGCCAATGTTGCAGCTTTCTGTTTTAGTGTCTCACTGAGGCACTAGAAGAGCTGTGGATAAGCATTCATTTAAGTAAAATCAAAGGCTAACTTCCATGAGTTTCTTCCTTCTGTAACCAATTTCATAATTAAGCAGGTAATCTTGCTAACTCATTGCCTGTTACTTTAATTTCAAGCCTGCCTAGCTCTTGAAAAAAAAAATCAGTAAATCTGATAGACACAACACCCATGCTTTTCCAGAAGACTTTCCTCAAAAGCACTGATAAAGTTAAAACCTGCTGGAGGGGCTGCAACCCAAAATACAAGCATGAGTCCCAGAAAACAGGCTGTGCTTCCTACCATTCTGCAGAGGACAGGGATACTCTAAGACCATTTCAGCTGGCATGGGTCACTTAAACGTGATCAACAGGCAGGCATTTAAGAGGCATTAAGCCACACCCATGAACAAAATGTGGTACTTGAAAAACAAAATGGAAAGCATAACTTTTTCCTCAATTTGCAGCATGTACACGTCCATCTAAGTTGACTCTTATTCTCAAATATGTGATAGCTTCTGAATTATAATTATTTTTAATTGCTGTTTAAAGATATTTACACTCTTAAAGAATTATGATTTTTCAGCATGATTAGCTACTGATTTCCAGAAATTGAAGATGTATTTATCAGCAAGCTGCAGTGATATCAAACAGAAAGCTATTTCTTTCATCCCACACTCATACTGTACTGGCAATCATCACCAGGACCTGTTTCTGGCGCCTGGAGTAACATCTGTTGACAAGGCATGTCCCAGAATCTGAACTTTACTTTCTCAGCCTTTATTTTGTGCGGAGAAACTTGTAATTTTAAACTCTACTGCAATCACCATTGCATACCAGCAGCATAAACCTTTCTCAAACACAGCACGCACTTTTTAACCAGACATGATGCCTTTCATAAAAGGAGCGTCTTTCAGAGTTGATGCTTGACCAGATCTTGTACCGCTGCTTACACAAAGCAGCTGAAGCAAATCATCAAACATAACAGACTCTACAGAGTGGTGATGTAGTCCACCCACCTAGTAAACCAAGGGTTAACCAATCCCATCTGACTCAACCTTCTGAATGCCTTTTGAAGTTATCATCATCTGTGCTTTTGGCACTTGCAACCAGTTGAGTGCCCTTAGAGACAGCGCCTGTGAAAATTAGTTTTCCCCAAGCAATCCTGACCCCAGCATGGACCAGATGATGATTCATGCATTTTCCTTTCCAGATACTTCCATCAGAATAAAATGCAAAAAATTCAACCTGAGTTCTAGGGGGAAAGGCTGAGACAATCAGGCTTGTTTAGCCCAGAAAAGAGTGTCTCAACAGTGACCTTTCAGCACCTGAAGGGAGCCTACAAGAAAGAGACTATTTACAAGGGCCAGAAGTGTCAGGACAAGGGGGATTGTTTTAAAGTGAAAGAGAGCAGCTTTGGATTACACTTTAGGAAGAAATTATTTACCATGAGGGTGGTGAGGCATTGGTACAGGTTTCCCAGAGAGTCTATGGATGCCACACCCCTGGAAGTGTACAATTCCAGGCTGGATGGGGCTCTCAGCAATGTCAACTATTGGAAGGTGTCCCTGACCATGGCAGGGGGATGAAACTAGACGATCTTCAAGGTGCCTTCCTAACCAAATCAAACCACTCTGTGATTCTCTTCTGACCTGGTTTGAGTTCAGCCTGTCTCCTGTCTGACGGACAACACGTGCTCCCAGAACCAGTTCGTAACCAGAACTTTCCTCCCCTGGATTCACTGATTTACAGCAACATTGCCTGCACCTTCCAGAGCAATGCTGTTTGCCAGGCAGCCCTCCCTCTTTGCTCCTGACACATGAATCCTAATCTTCTTTTTAGCCCCAAAATGGGTGAAATAGCTCTTGAAAGGCCACAAGTGCTACTCTGTGACAGCTATGAAACCTGTGGTGTACATCTTGAAGATTTATTTGGTGTCGTTCCGATTGGGAACGGCTGAAGAGAACGACACAGACTCTCAGGGAGTCAGAACAAGAGGATCCTTTAGTTTATTGCTAGCAGGCCTGCTTTATAGACAGATACGTGGAAAGTACAGAAAGGAAACTCTTATTGGTTAGTAAACTGCTACATTACCATCATTGGTCACTGGGGCTCACCACCCCCCTGACTTTCTCCTGCAAGGAAAACAAGGAACACATAACAACACCTGCAAGGTTGTTTTGTGTCCCTGAGGATTGTTTTAATTCTTTCTTAGACTACTTTCTCAGGCCCAGCCTGAGAAGCTCTGCAGCCTGTAATATGTACAGGCACTGTCAGAATTTAGCATCCATAATTTGGGTGAATTTTCAGTGTCAGTCACACATACAGAGGAAGAAAGAAATCCATGAAACAAGGTTTTCCTGCATGCTGAGACTCTCTTGACAATCTAACAGCAGGGTGATCTCAATAGGGTTAATCTAAAAGGAGGCCACTTGTCATCAAGAGTAGGATTGAGAAGGACAGTAAACTCTCTGCTATCAATCTGGTAGTACTTCTCATAAAAAAAAAAAATCAACCCAAACCCACCTGCCATCATCTGGGCATCTTCATGGTGTGTTAAGGCTGCAACATGCTCTCTCAGACAGAGCCTAGAGATGCCAGGCTTGTCTTTGGAAAGCAGCTTACCTTAATAAAGTGGTGTGATTTTCATTGGGCTTGGCACTGAGAAAGTATATTGGGCAAGCGGAACGCCTGTGGGGATGATTCTCTAGTGTTTGCATGAGATTTTTCTAATTTCCTTTTTTTTTTCATGCCTTTTTTTTTTTTTTTTTTTTTTTTTTTTGTACCTACCAGCTGCTTCATATTCTGCCACTTGCTACAGAAGAAGGCTGTTCCAACTTGATAGGATCCAGTTCAGTGCATAGACATCACAAAATCAGAGCCACAAACGGGTTTATTTTTCCAGTTTACAGATTTTGTTCAAAAACCCAGCAGCAAGTCCCGAGGCACAGTGTGCCAGCACCAGAGACTGAGTGATGCAGAGGTGATTTCTGGAACATCTTTTCCATTTATAATTCAACTCCAAAAATATTTTTATGACTTCCTTCTTTTCCTTCTGCTGTGATCCATAAACAGAATAGACATTCAAGCTGAAAATTGCTGAAAGACTCTTACTCATTTGCATGAAAAACAAAGTTTTGAGCTTTCCTGGCCTAGTGATGCTACTTTTGTGTTCATATCAAAGTAATTTTTCAAAGAAAAATGCATATTGGAATCAGATCGAGGAATTTTGTTCAGATTTACATAGGAGTAGAAAAAGTAGAAATGCCAACCATACAGGACCCCCATTGGGAATGAATTTGAAAATAAATCAGGAAAAAATCCAGGAGATGAATATTATGGTCAGATTGGTAGATATGGACAAAACATGCAGTATCTGTCGTCAGTGAAACTGAGGAAGCCTGGTCTCCTATGGAACTACACTTTGCAGATGTACTCTTGGTGCCTTAATAACACTTGAGTGCATGTTGTGGCCCTTATCCCAGGGATATTAACAGCATCTCTCTCATCAATCCACCCTCTGTTATATTAGAACTTGTCAAAAAATAATCTCTTTGGGACCACTGCTAAATGTGATTGAAATTGCACAAGCCAAAAAAACCCAGGGGAAGAGAGTGACAGATAGATGCGCAGAGAATATGAGCACAGAAGCCCTGTTTCAAAATGAAAGCAGACTAGAAGCTGGTGTAGTTGCATTCAAAGTGGTATCCTGCTAATTTAAATCTATCAGTGAACATTTCCAAGTGCATCAAGAAGCGCCAAAAGAACAGGTTGTTTGCTTATAAAGGGAACGCCTTAACCATTTAACTATCACTTTTGTCGACTGATGGGGAAATGCAGTGTTACGTGGGCAATCAGACTGGAAGTTCACAAACACTCTCTGCAGATTTAAAATATGCAGGAGCATGAAGGAGTGTAAAAAATGTAAATCAAAGGAACCAGCTCCTATCTGGATTGAATAAATGAAGGATCATTGAAAAATGACAGGGTTTGTGGGAAAACAGTAGTTAGAGAGTATGCTTACACATATGCTTGTAAGCTTATATACACTTCTGCTTACAAATAGCGCCAGGAATGTTCTCAAGCACTAGAAATCAGTCCTCCAGACTGCTAACTTGTCAGAAAGTCCCTGACACTATGCATCCCAGGCCAAGTACCTTCTTCTAGCCACGGATTAGATGTTAGCATGGATCAAAGGCCAACAGACAACTTGGTGGCAGCCTCCCAGTTTTATAAGGTTTAAAAAGAAAAATGCTTAATAGTCTGGAGCCAGCCCAGCATGACAGAGCAGCCCTCCTCCAACTGATCTCACTAGCCAGTGTTGAGGGAAGGATGCCACATGGTCTGTACTGAAGCCAAATGCCAGACCAAAGGCTGCTGGTGCTGTGGGGAAATGTGAGTAGTACATATTGATGTCAGCACCACTGCAGATCATCTGACTTTGTGAGAGATATCACACCGCTTGGAAAAGCACCTGGAGAGGGAGAAATGGGGAATAAGTATCTGTATACATTTCCCCCCACCACTCTAGCTTCAACAATCTCCACAAGCACAGCCCAAGAGAAAAATCAGACATCCCCTTGGTAGCAGCCCAAACTACATCAAGCACAGCTTGTCCCTTGGAGACTTCCCCAGCTTTGTGCCCTGACACTCTCCAAGTGTCTCTTAAGCCTAAATAAACTCTAAGACAGGGCTGCCTACCAGCCTCAACACTGGAGAATACAACCATGGAAAGCAGATTCAATATGTTATACTCAATTTGTTCTCTTTTCCTTTTTTTAATGGGCAAAATTTGGGGACATAGGACAGTGCAAACACATTGACACAAGTTCTCTCTGCAAATCTGCTTCCCCAGTTCTTGCACTCATCCTGTAGGAAAAACCCAAACTTGAGATCCCTTCCTAGACACGAAGGGTATCTACTGAACCAGAGAGAACTGCAATAACCACATAGTGGAGCCACTTCTGTCACTACCTTTGCAGACAAGACAATATGAACTTCTGAAATGTCTATCTACCTCATCACTGAGCCACCAGCTTTGACCATCCATCAAGTGAATGTCCCTTTTTGAAAGTGAGAAGACCCTCTCACTCAATTTAACTAACTTGTGCACCTGCTCTGTGGTCAGAGATGTGAGGGAGAAAATTCAGATCAAAATTAAAGTGCACAAATTTCAGTAAATGTAGGTGTAGATGATGTCCAGTTCAGACAGTTAGGTGATGGGGCTCTGCCAAATCAACATGTCTGTCCAAGCACTAACTAAACCTCATCTCCTCTCCCATACAGGTTCTTTGTCCTTGAGGTGACTCCAGCCTTCTGGAATCAATTCCCTTCTACTCTCAGCCTGCCATGACATCATTCCATCTGATCTCCTGTGCAATGCAATGCAGGACTATATTCCTGACTGCACTTTCCCCATTATTTGTCCCAATCCAGTCTCCAGCTTTCACTGACACACTTGCCATCTCAGAGCTCCCAGTCTGTGCCCTCTCACTGCCTATGCTAATCCAGCCTAAAGGTCTCACCAAAGAATGGGACATACAAGTACACGCTGCCTTCCCCATCCAATAATCCTTCTTATATGAGCATTTATTTTCAGTCTTTGCCCTCAACAGGGTGAAGCTTCACAGACATTAAGTCATCTGCACATTACAGGTAATTTCTAGAGAAAAGCGTAAGCCACACATTGCTAAAAACAGTCACTTGCTTTTTTTAATTGAATGATGCAGCTATCAGGAATGAAAGGAAAGACTCCCAGCATTCCTTTTATGTTAAAAAAGTAACTAGCACAGTAACTGAGGGGGTCATGATAAGCAAGGACTATGTAAGAGCTTGAGTGGTGATGGGAAAGTCTTAATCCTTTGCTGAAGGCATTTGAACTGAAGGACTAAACTGCTTCCATGTTAATTTTGATGTTACCCTGTACTATCTCTGAGCGCTCTTTGGTGAAGCTCTAATACATTTGCACGAGTTAATGTTTTATATCCGATTAACTCAAATGGGTAAGATATGTTATAATGATGGCATGTAGTTAAGAAAGACAGGGAAATTAATGATATGAGCATAACTCCCCTCTAATGTTTTGGATGGAAAACCTGTGAGACAAGGACTCTCCTGTTCTAATGCCAGCTTAGGTACAGGAAGCCCTCACCAATCCATTTAAGCTCCCTTCTCAGTTTCCCAAAAGACATAGGAAGGGAATATTTATCCTTGAGAGATTATAACTACCTCCCATCTTTTGAAGATAGAAATTGAGTGCTGTATACTATTAGGTGTACAAAAGCAATGTCAGGAAAAAAATGCCTGATTTTTGCATCAGATTTTTGCATCAAATGTTATAGACTGTATAAACCAGGCAAGGTAAAAATTGCTCCTTTCTCACAGTATTGAATGCTATGTTGATTCTTGGAAAATATTATCTGAATTGATTTTTATTTAATATTTTTGTTGTTTGATTCTCTTGCAGACAGTACTTTATTTACCAAGAGCAATGACTTCATAGCTTCTGTATCTATACTTCACTCTGTCTTTTGAACCATGATTCTGTGAAAGGAAATGGCAATCCCTTATCACATTTAGTTTCAATGATGACTTTCCTTCATTCCTAGAGGAATACTTTATTGTGATTTACAAAAGCCAAATTAAAAGAAAAACACAGAAAATTATTTAAATTATTTCCAGTGATAAGGAGTACCAAATAACAAATTACTAAAAAGGCAAAAGTGTTGAAGCAGACATTTTTTTCTACATTAAATCTCACTGTAGAAACATGTTTGGATTAGTTCAGGGGATGCTGAAATCTCCCATCCCTCTCAAATTACAGCAGATGATGCTTGGAAAGGAACTCTTCAATGCTACACAAAATTCTATTATTTTTCTAGTTTTCTAAAGGCAATGTACAACAGAAATCCAGACTCCTTGGACTTACTGATTTCCAGGAAGCACAGAAAGGCCCTGTTTTGATCTAATTTCTTCTAGGAGAAGCAAAATCTGGTTTTCCAAATTTTTTAGGCATGCTTGACTTGATGAGGAATCGTTCTTCCTCTTTGATATAATTACAGTTTATCTATAGAGCCAACGCTATTAAACACCTACTGCATTGTACTCCAGAGGTGGCTTCATGTGTGTGGTGAAGAGGATGATCCCCATCTACAGCTCATAAAGAGTTTTATATAAATGTCCATTACCCATGGAATGGCAACAGCCAACAGTTTTATTAGGCAATATAAAAATATATTAGGGATATAAACTGTAATGCCTCAGGACAGAAGCCAATCAATGGCTCTCGAGTTAACCAGAAGAAACTTTTCTGTTTGCAAGTTATTCCCTCATCAAGTTTCTTGCCTCCATCTGCAAAACATCAGGGGACAGTCACGCTCAGAGCCAGGTTGTTGAATCCTGATGGGGTCTGGTTTGGTCCAGCCTAGAAAATCCCCAGTTCTTGCCACAATGCATAACTGAAGTGTGACAGTTCACTTTATCAAATGATTGATCTCCAGTGAAGACCAATCCAGGAATTCTCACATGAAATTCATGCTTGATAAAATAAATACATAGATTTTTTTTCCCCAACTTTTTATTAGTTTAGTTCAGGACATTTCCTTGCTATGTTCAAGCCCTTCAAGTAGCAGATGAAATGACAATAAGCTCCTGCATTTCAAATGGTGAAGAGAACATAACATTATGATGAATCCTGCAGTTCAGAGAGACACAGTCTCAGCTTTTGCCTTGGGATTCCAATAAAATTTATTGGGATTTCTTTGAATCACAACTCTGCATTATCAATCTTTAGGATGCACACAACTGAAAAATTGCCTTCAGCTTTCCAAACCATGTGCTGAGCTCTCTTCCTGAAGGCCAGGCCCCAATTGCCTAAAACACTCCTGTCAGGTTTTACTTTGTTTTAGCCTTTTAACTCTGTATCTCTCACAGAAGCATTATTCCCCAGGTGGCCCAACATGTGTCCCTCAAGCTCTCTTCTTTCTCATTTTCTCCAGCTCTCTCCTAAGTGCATCTCTTAATTCTCCTCTCCTCTCCTCTCCTCTCCTCTCCTCTCCTCTCCTCTCCTCTCCT
>NC_031768.1:78689988-78736388 GCF_001522545.3 Parus major | reverse complement strand
TCCCAAGACTGATTTTAGCTTTGTCACTGCTGCTTCTCCCTAGTGTGTAATTAATCCCAACAGCTAATTGACATGTATGAAATAAAAGTGCCTTGACAACCTTATAGTGTGAATGTCACACACCCTAATGGCTCCAGAAGCCTTGTGGAATATAAAGAGCAATTGCAGAGTAGAACAAAGACATTAAAAAGACTTCAGATTTTTCTACTAGAAAGATTATTTTTCTTTGCACTAAAATACATTCTTTAATTGAAACTACTGAGTTATTTTGTAAGGTAGCCTCCTAAATATAGCAAAGAAGCTCATGCTGCTTTCATGATATGGCTTTCCCACAGGTTGCTACCTCTTTCATGAGACAGAAATAGCCATAATCTCATCTAACAATCTGCTCAGATTGTAACACCTTTCTGCCTGAAAAGAATTGTTAGTGAGGGAAGAGGATGGGATCTCTTTTGGGTGGGATAAGAGTATTGGTTTGTGTTGGCTTTTTAGGGGTGGCTGGGTGAAGCATGTTTGGATGGGGGAAAGCAAAGAACATCTGTTTTGTGTGGTTTGTGATGCAGAGCCTTTTGTACCACTGCATTTAGTATTGGTTTGGCCAGGCTGGTCTCCCTGAGGATCACAGCCATTTCACCACGGAGGACTGAAAGCGAAGGGACATCAGTCAGGGGCCCTATCTGCAGCAGGTGCAAATAACAAAAGTCAAACACACTGAGGGTTTCCCTATTTCACATCTCAATGAATCCTCTGCTTTCTGTGCTTGCATACTGGTTTGCTGAGACAAGGCTTTGTTCAGTCACACTGAGCATTACTGCCTCTGTTGGGCAGTCTGCTCCCAAAACTTCTGAATCCCTGTTTAGAAGGATAGGGATCTATAAGATATTAAATTCCTGTAAGAGTTATGAAAATATGTTGCAAGAAAGGAGAAAAAGATTGAGAGAGACTTACTAGATACCAAAGAATTCATTCTACAAAGAGATACTATCACTTCTCTAAAGTGGAAAAGATCTCAATTTGCATCTTAATAGAAGCCAGAGAATCCATTTCTGCCCTTGTGGCCCTGGGGTAAGAGTTGCAACTATGATTCAGTTTCCCAGATGGAACGAAGTGATAGAGCTTCCAGATTTTCAGCGGGGATTAAACAGCCAACAATTAACCAGGTCCCTTTCTAGTTGCAAACTGCCCTCAAAACTTGCATCATCTGTAACAAGGCACTATTAAACATCTTCAGCCCTTGTACTTCCTTTGGATCTCCCCTTAACCCCCAGAGAGTAACTAACCTTCTGATGTATGATGACTAGCAACCTTTGCAGCTGTCTCAAGAAAACTGGGAAAATGGTAGCAGTGAAAACCAGAACACTTCCCAAGCTGGGTCATCTTACTTCTTCCCCAACTTCTTCTGCTGGGGACTTTGAGGAGCTGTGAGGCAGCAGCATGCAGCAGGTAGCAGCACTTAAAACACAGTGACATCCCAAGATGACAATGCCATATTTTTCTAGAATTATTTTTATCACATTTTATCCTTTCATTTCATGTTCTTTTATCTTTTGTGGTCCCTAGTTTCCTCTTTGTGTCCTATTATACAGCTGACTATTCTTACCTGTCTTTACTGAAGTCATCCAATGCTGGCATATTGGATGACCAGCCCCTATCTGTTTTTTCCCCTTTTTTATCATCTCTTTTCTCCTTGCTTTCCATCATTTCTGTTTGTTATCTCACTGAGTGCAAGCACCAGGGATTGTGGTTCAGGAATGATTCAGCTGGAAGCAGGGGGCAGAGGGCAGCATGCAAAGCCAGCACTGGAATTACAAAATGCACCTGACAACCTGTCATTAATGCGGCCACCAAAAGAGGAGAGTGACAATGCAATCAAATAGGACTCAGATTCACATCTCATACTCTGTTCATTACCAAGAAGGCTTTTAGGAATGACAAGTTTTTAATCCTGTAACTCTATTATGAGCTGATGCCAACAGCAGGAACAGGAGCTGTGATACAAATTAAGCAAGGATTGCGTGGCATGGCAACAGAAAGCCATCTCACCTGATGTGAGATGACAGCTATGGCATGCAACCACAGATAAGCTGGCATTTGTAAATATATACTTACTAGATTTTTTTTTTAAACTTGGTACCATGAAAGCATAGAACAGCAAAAGAACCTGTGAACCCAAATAAACATGATCATTACCTCCTGCTGAACTATTATGCACAGCCAAGCAACTCCTTCTGCTCACTTAAAACTAAGGGTTTTCTAAGTCTGTGTTATACTTCCTCTTTATTTTCAGCAGCTCAGTGTACAGCTGGTAAAATTTTTCTCTGGTTAGAAGCTTGATTTATAAAGTCTCTAGTCCTAAAACAGGAAATGACTATTTTATCCCCACAAATTTAGGAGGATTTTTTTTTTTGCTTTTATGTTCCACAAAATCTGTTTTTATTTCCTATAAAGGGTCCAGTCCAACTACCATCAAAATCCATAGAAATTCCCCTGACTTTAGCCAGGCTTGGCTCATGCCCTAAGGCAATGCTACAGAAAGAGACAACACCTAATGAAATCATGTGTGCAAAGAATCAGGGAATCCCATACTAAATCCCCACCCCACAAACAGCCATGCCTAAGCTTAAATGTGCATTAAAATTGAAGTAAAAAAGCCATCCATGTCTATCAAGTTAAGCACATATTTAAATGTTTACTGGAGTCAGTTCTTTGTACAATGAACAGTAAAAGCTGTACAAAGCTATTGTGGGTAAAATCAATCCCTCCCTCGTACTGCATGGTATCCTGATCCCTACAGCTTTCTACTGTCTGGTTGCAGAACCTTTCACAATTTTTATAAAATCAAGTTGCTTTCATTTAATACTGTCTCTTGCATTAATTAATTTAACATACTTCTGATGCTGTACATTTCCACTGACCTCAGAGTGCTCCAAGGAAAAATCGCAGAAGTATTTATTGTACCTGTTAATAAAAGTAAAGGACCTTAGTCAAAGTCAGACATCTAGAAGGTAAATCACTTTAAAATACAAAACAACATATATGTTTATTTGTCTAAAAACAGAAGACAGACAAAAAATGTTTCTGGGTTTGTATCACAGAGAGAAAACTGAGGCACAGAGACATTCCATGATTTCTCTAAAATCTCTTACAGGTAGTAAAACAGGGAATCAAACTGCAATTTGACTGGTAAGCTTGCAAAAATATATCTTTTCTTATCTTATGATCTCTGGTGACTCTGTATTTAATTTTTCAAAATGGAAAATCAAACTCAAGGAGGTTAAGGTAAAGGTCAAGAGCTACCTAGAAACTTGCTGGCAGAACTGAGACGAATGGAAACTTCTGGCTCTACACAGCAGTTCCTTCCTCTCTCAGATCTATTTCAATGAAATTAAAAAAAAAAAAAAGGAAAAAAAAAAAAAGCCACAAAACCTGCTCTCAATTTTCCACGAGCAGGATTTGATACATTAGATCCAGCCATCAAATGCACTATTACCTTGATGGAGGGTAAGCGTTCCAGCATCACCTCCTGTGATTTGCCTTCAGCTCACTGATGGCATCGCAACCCTCTTTGACTGGCAGGTCTGTTCCCTGGGAAGGGAGTCTGTGGATTTGATGCACTCCTCTTTGAGACAGCAATAAGCACAGCTGGGCTTGAATGAGACTGGGTTATCGCTAAGATGAACAAAGTAGAGCAGAGAGAAAAGCAAACTTTATTTAAGTTAAACAGTCAGAGCTGAGTCCTTCATGAATATGCTGTCCAAAAAAGTGGTCACAGCACAAAACCTGACATAGCTCAAGAGGGGTTTGGACAATGGTCTCAGGCACATAGTATGATTCTTGGAGTTGTCCTATGCACAATCAGGAGTTGGACTCAGTAATCTCTGTGGGTCCCTTCCCATTCAGGATATTCTATGATTCTGTTATTGCTGCATCCTTCAAATGGAAAAAACCAGACACACCAAACTGAAAGTTTCCCTTCTACATGGGATGATCTCACTCTGTGAGTTTAAGTCAAACCTCTGACATTCAGCTGCTAGAAATGCTAATAACTTTGTGCTGCAAGGCATAATCCAGCATAATACAAGGCAATACTTCAATATGCACTGTCAAAATGGATCTTTTGATGTGTGATCCTATTGCAGCCTCTAAAAGAGATGGAGACATCTGGCAAAACCCTGATCCAGTTTTTCTTGCATTAACAGATCTTTCTGGTTGAATGGCACTGTAAGCTAGTGATAAGCTTTGTGCTGTACCTATCCCCTTAATTATTCCTGCAAACCCTCTTTTGCTGACCCTCCTGCAATGCCCTTGAATAACATTTGTGTAGGAATGTTGCTTCTTGAGGAAATGTGAAGAATGGCCTTTAAGCAAATTTCTGGTGTCGTCACCATCAATCTGTCTTGTGCTGCCACATTGTATTTCTAGAGAAGTCTATGAGCACTGTCACTACTTGTTAACTTTCCTAACACTGCACTAGTGCTACTCACTGTCAGGAAAAGTGAGAAGAGACAAAAAAAGCCGCAAGAAATTGGTAGTGAAGTCCTTGGTATGACCAAGAGGCTGCCATTCTACAGGGAATCAGATAGTCAGAGAGAAACCCACATACGGGATATTGGACTGTGATTTGCTCACATCAGTCTTGAGGCACTTCTGAATCAGGAGATTTTCTCTGTAAGATAAAGGAGAGGCTCTGAGCAGGAGATACTATAGTATCTTGTTCATAATGAACAAGATTCACAGTGAAACTCATGGAATTTGCAAAAGGGGATACATGATTTTTGTTTAATTTCTATGACATTTCAAGTAATTGTTTTCATTCTTTTAAACCTCAGTTTGGTGAAGTACTTAAGCACTGTTTGTAAGTCTAACCATCAGGTACTAAAGCACTTTCTTACCAAATACTTTACAGAAATTACATCTAAAACACTGTTCTGTAAAAAACAGTCTCACAAAAAGTAACTTCAGTGTTCTACTTTTCACCCTTCAGAAAAGGAACAAAAGAAAGACAAAAGCATTGTCAATACACATTATTTTGTGTACATATACATATACATATACATACAATATACATTATTATGTCTACATATACATATGAGCAATAATGGTGTCTTGCTATGTAGTCACATTCAAAGTTGAAAATTCAGGCAAGTATATGGAATATTTTTGCTTCTTGTTCATGCCTCATTCTTCCACTGCTATCCAGACCTTTTATTGGTAGCAAGCCCAGAAAGGCAATTGTAGCCCATTGAATGCCTCTTCCTATGTTGGTGGCCTGTGGCTCTCAAACAGAAAGCAATTGCATGAAAACAAGCAATCTCTCATACTGAAAATCACTGGTAGTATACTGAATCAAGTTAGATTATGGATTAAGGAGCCAGTGAATTATGACTGATTACCTTTTCAAAGTAACTCACACAGCAGCCCTGGGGGACAGATTGTATTAAAACAGTTCCAATATGCAAATAGTTTGATACTTTGAAAAATAGCAGTGTTGTTAACATTTGGCCTGGTGATGGAAAAAGTGTATTAATTTGTTCAAGCAACTGTCTCTAAAACAGCGTATAAATAGCTCTTTTGCATTAATTCAAAGTGAAATGTCAATGTTTCATAATTTATGATATTATGCTGAGATTAAGCTTCAATAGCTCACTGCTGGTTCAGTCAACATCAGGTCTAAAACTTGCCTTCCTGTCTCCTGAACCTTGAATCTTTGGGAAAACCTTTCCTTTCCGCTTGAATTTATATTTATTTATACTAGCTGAATTATTTATGATAATTTCAATGCAATTCACTAAATTAAAATAATATGAAATATTCTGTTGTCGCAGTGGTTTACTCACACCTTCTTGAATTTGACTCTTTTGGCAGGAAAATGAGGAGAAATTCCTGCAACTCAGGATATGAGAACCTAAAAGCCGTTTCCTGGTCTCTATCTGTAAAGCATGATGACATTATTAAGTAGACATAAAATTATAGAATCATAAAATAGTTAGAGTTGGAAGAGACCTTTAAGATCATCAAGTCCAACTGTCAAAGCAGCACTACCAGTGTAACCCCTGTATCACTTCACTACCACCCAATGCCAGATCCACATGCCTTTTAAACACCCCCAGGGATGCTGACTCCACCACCTCCCTGGGCACCCTATCAGTAAAAAGTTTTTTCCAACATCCAATCTGAATCTGCACTGTTTCAGCCTAAGGCTATTTCCTCTAGTCCTCTCATGATAAAACAGACTGGGTCCCTCCTCACCACAACCTCCTCTTGGGTAGTTGTAGAGCACGAGCAGGTCCCCACTGAGCCCCCAGTTCTCAGACTAATCACATCAATCACCACCTTCTAATATCACATCACACAATGCTTGGATTGGAAAGGATCCTAAAAAACCATCTAGTTCCAGTGCCATTGCCATGGGCACCTTCCACCAGAACACAGTGTGGAGACCCTCATCCAACCTGCCCTTGAACACTTTCAGGGACATCCACAACTTCTCTGGGCAACTGTGCCAGTGCCTCACTGCCCTCAGAGTAAAGAATTTATTCAACCTGCTCTAAATCATCTTTTACAATAGTGTAAATTCTACTGAACCTTACAAATACACAACTATAAAATGGTGATATGGGAGACCACACGATTCTTTCTGCCCTAGTTATTCCTTAAGCATAATTTGAGAACTGCTCACCTCCTTGGGAAAAAAAAAAAAAAAAAAAAAAAGATAATGAGATTGTTATAGATGAACAAAAATGTTATATACATGCAAAATGGTCTTGTTAATCAACAGAACTCACTCCCTGCTGGAGGAAGCTCCAGAAGAACAACAGAAATCATTACCATGCTGGTAGGATTGATTAATTAGGAAAACAGCTTCTACTAATACTCATTAGCATTTATACATTGTAAAATCCACTAAATATATGTGTAAATAACTTTCCTAAAGTGACAACTAAGGGTGCCTGAAGGGTGCCACATGATGTTTTACTGTTGTTTTCATCTTGTGTGGGTTTTGCATCACACGAAATGCTTCTGCATTGGCTAAGAAAACCTGTAAGAGGGAGCTGGAATAGGAAGAGAATGCATGGAAGGCACATTCTGAAACATGAGACATGTTTGACATAAGAACAAACGAAAGCTGTATGCCAGGGCACATTTTAATGTGGCCAGACAGGGGATGGTGGAATATGGGAATAAATCCAGGGTACTGCCACCAGGCAAAGTGTAGGTGAGGACTACACCGCCCCTTTAGAGCCTCAGGAAAACACCATGAGGAACAGGATCATTTCCCCTTCCCAGGACTAAGATTTGGATGTGCTCTGGTTCCTTTTGAGGAATGGGGTAGCAAAAGGAAACACACTCAGAAAGCATCTGTGTTGGCCCAGATGCTATCTGTTAGTGCCTTTTGTTTCACACTATGAATTTCTGGGTAGAGGACTTTCAAATAATGTGGTTTAAATTTAGAAAGTGACCATTCAGTTATCAGTGCAGTTGAAAATTATAATGAACTGGAGCCCAATAACTCCAAAATACTGGTCAAAAGATGATCATCTGTGTAATGTGTGTTTTCTGGAGTTCATGTGCAATTATCAAGCACTATTTTTAGTCTGGGTTTCAGGAGCGTTGTGTTTAGCTCTTGGCTCTGCCACAGACTTCCTGCATGACCTTGGGCAAATCAGTTTCTTTCTCAGTGCCATCTGCAGCATAATACACTTTCCTCCCACTCTAAATTTGTCTTGTTAATGTGGACTATGGGCCTTTTGGAATAGGACATCTCCTTGCTGTGTTCATTTAGTGAGTAGCATAGTGAGGTTCTGAACTTGTGACTTCTAAATAGCTTTTTAATGTATCAAGAACACCTTCCATGACCAGTGTGACCAGGTGGTGGGTATAAAATCATTAGCTCTATTGTAGATTTTAGACAAAGCTGGGGTTTGTTACACATATCCATTGTAGAACTTTTTATTTCAGCCGCTAAATTTTACAAGCAGTTCTTGTATTTATTATCCTCCTCCTTTTTCACAGTGTAGCCTATGCCCTCATGCTTTGTGGTTATTATCCTGGTCCCTCTGATTAGTGTGGAGCTGCTGGTTGGTTTTGTTTGCTTACTTATTTTTTCACCTTCACTCTAAATTACAGCAGCAAATTGCCCAGGGCACGAGTGTTTTCTGAAGCTAGTGACTGGCGCTATGCTGCCGGTCCTCGTGGGGACCTTCTTACCTGTACATGGGTTTAACAGATGTGACCTGCAGCCAAGTGGGAGGAATGGACAAAGTGAGAATAGCAAACTAGAAAACAAACAAAAGTAGCAGCATTCCAAAGCTCTTGCAGAGCAGGGAATAGCTGAAGGTAGAGATTAAAAAAAAAAATACATAGGAAAAAAGATGTTAAAGTGATCATTCTCTTTCTCTCTTGAATGAGATATCTGATCAGGCGGGGGCCTGGGCTCTGCTGTTGGGGAAGGAAACAAACTTAACAGAAGATCAAACAGGTGCCTCTTCACAACATCCTATTAAAATAGCCAGAGTAAGAACGTGGATATCAATGCTCAAGCGCAGAAGGCACTAAGTATATTTCCTCCCTACTGAAGCTAAAGGACCAGCTCTTTGGACAGGTGTAGCTTTTGCAGCAGAGTGTCACAGGCTCTCACAGATCCCTGGCTCAGCCACCCAACTGCGATCACAGGCAGGTTGCGACCGGGCTGCGGCCCCGGAGCGTGTCCCGTGCTGAGCCAGCGGCCACCCGTGCATAGCGTGTCGGAGGTTACCGGGCTGGAGCTGCTCAGCGCGGGGTCCAGGCTCCCGGCAGGGCGGGGGTGCAGGTGAAGCGGCGCCGGACAGGGACGGGAGCGGCCGCCGGTGAGCGCAGAGCCGGCACTGCCCGCCCGCCCGGCGGCAGGGGAGGAGCGGGGACCCCTGAGGACAGCGGGGGACACCGGGCGGCGCGGCGCCCGGCCGGGAGCGGATGACCTTGGGCGAGTTCCCTGGAGGACAGACATTCCACGAGCGCCTCCTCGACCCACCGTGGGCCGGTCCGGGCGGTGGGAGCCCCGCGGCGGGCGGGGCCGGGGCCGGGGCCGGGGCGGGCGGCGGCGGCGCGGTCCCTCCCCGCGGGCGGGAGGCGGGCGCGGGCCGCGCTCCCGGCAGGCTGCGCTGGGCTGCGCTGGGCTCGGCGCGGCGCGGCGCCGGGCGGGGAGCGCCCCAGTCGCCTCGTTCCTTGCCTCTCGCCACTGCCCGGCGGCCCCCAAGGCGGCATGGAGACCCAGCGCGGGAGGCCGCGGGGCAGCGCCCGGAGCTGAGCCGGCCGGTGTGTACCCGCCTGGGGCTCGGGGAGGGGCGCGGAGGCGATGGCGGAGAAACTTTCCGCCGGCCAAACTCGGCGGTGCGCGGGGGCTCCGGGGGCTACGGCCGCCACTCGGGGAAACTTCTGCCGCGGGGTCTCGGCCGTGGCAGCGTCGGTGCGCTGTGCCCGTGTGCCGCTGCCATCCCCGCGCCGCTCCCCGTCAGCCGCCGGTCCCGCTCCCGCTCTGCCCCGCAAGGTGCAGCAGCGGGCGGCTGCCCCGGGCGCGCTTCCCGCTTCGCACCGGGGATTAGCTCGCAAGCAGGCAAGAGCTGGGTGTTCGTGTTTTAAAATTTTCCTCGCTGCCCTTTAAGTGCTTTTGTGTTGTAGGTTTTTTGGTGGTAGTGTTTTTTGAGGGGGAGGTTGATGATTTTTTTTTTTTTTTAAACTTGTGGAAGCGAGGGAGAGGGGGTGTGCGTGTCTGTCGCTGCTCTTCAGCTGCAGTTGCTCTTGTCTGAGCCTGGGGACTGACTGCAGCTGCTTGGGCTGGGGAGAAACGGGTGTTACCGGAGGACCTGCCTGTTGGTATTTCTATCTATCTGTCCGTCCATCTAGTTTTTCGCAATGTTTTTAGGAGGGAGGGCTCTCCGTGTCCTCCCCGTTCGCAGGCTCCGGAGCCGGGGCTCTGGCTGGAGCTGGGGGAGCGCTCTGCCCGGGACAGCGGGGGCAGCAGCCGTGTCCCCTCGGCCCTGCCGCGCTTTGCTGGGGCTGCTCGCTGCGGGCTCCCCATCCCCTCCGCCCTGCCGGGGGCTGCCCTCTCCGGAATCTCGGGCCGTGTGTGAATGTGTGTGTGTGTGTGTGTGTATGTGTGTGTCTGTGTGCGTGCAAGAGCTGGGGGGTGCGCCCCTGGGAAGGGAACCTGCTCCGGCTGGCCATGGGTTAAACGTGGCGCTCCCAGCTCTAACTTCTGCTATTAAAGGAAGTAACCCAGCCTCTCCTGCCCGCTTTTTTGAATCCCACTGGATTATTTACAGGAGGAAAAGAGAGCCGCAGTGCCCCAAGGAATGCTTTAGTGGGTGTCTTTTACCTTTTTTTATTATTTTTTTTTTATTACTATTTTTCACGGTGGCTTAGTGCCCTTGCTTTGTTGTTGGGAAGATTAAGCGTTGCCGAGCATCCTTAGTCCCAGATTCAATTAAAATACATATAAGTACGTGGGACATAAAGGGAAGTCAGCACTGGCATCCCGGTGGAGGTACTAAAGCATCAAGTTTGGTTAA
This sequence comes from Parus major, assembly GCF_001522545.3. Classification (NCBI taxonomy): domain Eukaryota; kingdom Metazoa; phylum Chordata; class Aves; order Passeriformes; family Paridae; genus Parus; species Parus major. The sequence goes on along the minus strand of NC_031768.1, from coordinate 78,725,841 downwards.
AAGGAAGGGATTCGAGGAAATGAATTATTCTGTTCGTACTGATTTGCTTTCCCTTTGCAGTGCTGTCAGACAGCTTAGAGATGTGTATCTTTTCACCAGGGTTTCTGTGTTCTTAACCAACTTCTGTCCAACAGAAAGAAAGAAAAAGTCCTCTCCACAGGCACAGGTGTTCTAACTTATCTCCCATTTAGCAAATGCTTTATGAAATTTGGGTTGAGCTTTCAGTAAAGGAATTAAAAATCAGGAGAGGATGAACTGTGAGGAATGCAGAGGAGAGTTGCTGCACCATTCTACTTGCTTTCAATGAGGACTCATTCCTGGTCTGGAGCAGCTGTGGGAGGGTGTAAGCATTAGCTGGGAAAGCAGAACAAGGCAGAATAGCCTGGCTAGTACTTGTCTGTCTTTTCCTTTTGACATTCAGAGGGCTGCTCCTTCAAGTTAACAGAAATTTCCTTTTGTTGCTTGGAGAGGACTTGGTGATGGGTGCAAGGAGAGAAGGAGTGATCTCTCCAGATCCAGATTGCTCTTGCAGAGTGCTGCAAAGAAAGAGCATACAGGTGTGATCGTTGTGTTCCAAAAAACACTGGAGTCTAGCTGAGAGAGCCAGGTACGAGACAATGCACTGCAGGACTGCAAACTGTGGATATCCCTCTGTCTGATCCTTTGGTGGTGCTAGTGTTGTAGAAAATCAACAGATTGGCTGTGCTGGTCTTGATGCAGTAAATCACAGTTTTATTTACTTTTGTTACTGTTTATTTTTAAGCTTGATTCTTAACACAGCATCTGTTGGCATTGTAATGTCTGTGCTCCATACCTGTGTGCCGATGGTGCGTAGGACGGCTCCTGAACTGTGTGTTATGTTACTGTGCTGTTATCTTGTGTGCCAGACAGTGATGGGGTATAGCCCCCCTTGGTTTCCCAAAGTGCTGGCTTGCTCAGTTTCTCCCACGAGGGACTTCTGTTCCAGTGGGCTATACTGTCATGTCTCCTACTATGTTGCACTACTGTGACCTGATGTACTCTGGTTGAGATTCTGTCAAATACAATGAAATGAACAATTAGGAGGTAGTTAGGGTGTTTCGCCATTGCTTGTTGGGAGCAGTTTGTAGGTGCTGTTCCACTACAGATAGATTTCTGTGCTGAGTTCTAAAATGTCTTCCGACACATGCCAACTGCAGTCATACAGCTTGTATTTACAGGCAGGTTTTTGTGAAGGACAGGAAGTTGGTTAGGATAAGGTTTGTTTTAGAATGTTGTGCCAGTGTGAAACATCATGCTTCTGGATGCAGGTTTGAATCCCTTACAGTTCAGCAGTGTCTTAAATTTTCTAACCGTTAGATGAGTATTTTTTTGCTTATGTGAAGGGTTTCATGACTTCTGCCCGCAGTACATAACACAAAAGCGCTTGGCACTGTTAAGACCCTTATTGTGCTGGCTGGAAGTTCCAAGGCAGAATGGGCAGGGACTCAAAATTGCTGTGACAGAGGTGAAATCATGGCTGTGCTGGCTTCAGTGGGAGTTTTGCCATAGCAGACAATGGGCTGAAACTTCAATCCAGAAGTAGTTCTCCCTTCTTGTTGGTAATCCTGGTGTATTCTCTGGGGAAGCTTTTGCTTTTCTGCTGCCACCCAGACTGAGTCTGTTAGGCAGAGAAGATGGAAATCTCTTAGGATGTCATGCTGTGCCTTTCACAAGCCCAGCATTCATGGGAAGGGTATCAGGGCAGATAGGAGTGGAAACAAAACCCCAAATGTGGACATATGCCGACTGCCTTGCTGCCTGTGTCCTGAGTCATTCCCAGGAACAGGCATTGAGAACTCTGAACTGGAGCACACTCTTGAAACTGCAGAGGAGGGATCTGCCAATGCCTGCAGCCAGTGCATCTCCCAGTCCCTGCTTCTGCATTTGCAAATTATCGGTTTAGTGACAGACATTCAATATGTGAAGCAGCAGTACATTCATTAATTCAACCCTACTTAGCCTATGCATACTGACTGAGTTTTCTGTATGTATGTGATCTAGTGAGTTATTCTCAGAGACACTTCATATATCCAGAATCTAGATAAATTTTTATGTTACATGACAGTGACAAATGGGAAGTGTTTGCTACTTTTTTCCAAGACTTGAAAGGTATGTGGTACAGAATATCAGAATATGCATTTAATCAGTGCTGATTGAAAGCTGGTCCAGGTCATGGCCATGTAGTAAAACTGATCGTCACAACAAGAATGTGTTGCTTCAGTTTATTATATTCAGTGGAATAGAAGAGGGCTTGTTAATATATACCAAAAATATTGAGTAGGATTGAGGTATTTGAAGCTGTCTGATTTTTTTTTTTTTTTTCCAGTGGAAGCACTGTAGTGTCTGCAATTCCAGTGCAGACAGTTTTCTTTCGCAGTACATTCTTCTACCATGCATTCATGACAGACTTTTAGGTATTTTGCTTCTGTATGAAGATGAAAGAAATGAAAATATAAACTAATGTGAAACTAAGTAGTCTGTTTTCAATGTGCATCCTTACTTTAACATACTTAAATAAGGAGAATATGCTGAACCTTTATAAATTATATCTTGTTAATGTCTCTCAGTTTATTTGCTGTGAGGATTTATGCATCTAAAACAAAACAGTACTAATTCTTATTTACTTTATGCAGGTGCACAGGCCTCATTTTGTCCCAGTATAAAATATTATAGATATTATAACAGGCATTATGTTAGACCCTGAAGTCATATGAGTGGTTAACATCTGGATGCGTGTATTAATGGCAGATAAATTTTGGGCACTGTTAGTACTGTCAGGATGCAAAAGATGGCAGTGCTGTGAAGAGGGATCTGAGCAAACCCTGCAGGGCTGTCGTTCAAACCTCTACTCTGGGATCTGCATGGACTTTCAGCTTCTGGGTTTGCAGGTTTTGGTTTTTTTTTTAGATATGTGCAAATCAAAGAGTTGATAACCATCGTTGTATCTTCGCTCTCTGTCTAAGCCCTAAGTAATGTATTCACTTCAGTGGCTGAACTTGAGGGCTGAGCTGGAGACAGGGTTTGCTGGGTGCTGGACTAGAATATACATCAAGTGATGCGGTGTGGGAGAGATGCTGTTCTTAGTTTGCTTGTTTTTCTTAACTGCATGTGCAGTGCTACAGACTGGGGGAAGAATAGCTTGAAAGCTTCCCAGTGGAAAAAGCCCTGGGGGTGTTGGTCAACAGCAGCTGAACATGATCCAGGGTGTGCCCAGCTGGTCAAGAAGGCCAGTGGTGCCCTGGCTTGGATCAGCAATGGTGTGGCCAGCAGGAGCAGGGCAGTGATTGTCCTGGGCATTGGTGAGGCCTCACCTCAAATCCTGTGTTCAGTTCTGGGCCCCTCACTGCAGGAAAGACATTGAGGGGCTGGAGCGTGTCCAGAGAAGGGCAGCAGAGCTGGGGAAGGGTCTGGAGCACAATTCCTGTTGAGGAGCTTCTGAGGTTGTTTAGTCTGTCGAAAAGGAGGCTCAGAGGGGACCTTACCACTTTCACAACTGCTTGAAAGGAGGCTATAACTAGGTGGAGGTCTGTCTCTTCTACAATGTAGAAATCCATAGGACAAGAGGAAATGATGTTACGTTATGTCATGGGATATTTAGATTGGATTTTAGGAAAAATTTCATTTATGAAAGGGCTGTCAACCATTGGAAGAGGCTTCCAAGGGAAGTGTCACCATCCTGGGAGGGATTTAAAGGATGTGTAGATGTGGCACTTGGGGACATAGTTTAGTGGTGGATATGGCAGTGTTGTACTGAATGATCTTAGAGGTATTTTCCAACAGAAATGATTCTATGATTCTGTGAAAAATGCTACATATAGGGTATTTTTGGGTGGAATTGGTGTTGCATGGGATTAGTGGCAATGCTATCTACTACTGGTGTGAAAACTTCTGATTTCACTCTTTATTTTTTCTTGAAAGAATCAAGAGCAGACCTTGAGTAGGGTTGCAGGAATGTAGAGAGATGTAGGGTTTTGTGTTGGAAAATTCTCCATTGTCCTATTGAGCTGTTGTTGATTTTGCTGCTGTTCTTGGTGTATAAGCCTGGTTACTATAATAATTATACCTAAATGTGTCTGTGCCTGTACTGCCTGTCATCCACAGTAAATCAAAGGCATGGACCCTGCAGGCACTTAAAGCAAGTTAACACAAATGAAATCACCAGTGGCTTTGCCTGGGAGAAAACAATATTTTATTTCTTTCTCCTAGATGATGACACTACTAATTGTATGGCTTCCAGTGCATGAGTGTAACTTCCTTTGACATCAGTGCGTGTTGGCCTGGTCATTATACATGTGCCAACATAGTGCAGCCCCTGCTGCAGGGCTTCGCTGGTGCTCTCTCCCTCTCTTGCAAAGTCCACAGCTCCATCCCTTGTCTGCAGAGCCGGCTGGAGAGATGTGGCAATGTGTGGGGTGGCTTCTCTGGACTGAAATCCTCCTTCCTTTTCTACCAACTAAGCTGATTGCTCGCTTCTTTTAAAAGGCATCCCTGATTTTTAAAAAATTAAGGTTTTTAAGGAGTTCAGGAGACCATCCTGAGATGTTGTAGGCTTTCCAGGCAGGTAGCCATCAACAGGATGAGTTAGGCCACTTCTGTCTTCAGTGGAACTGGTGGTGAGATTTAATGCTGACTGTAATAACAACTGCATTTGGGCCATTCAGAGCTCTTGAAATCCTGCCCTGCAGCATTTCCATCTTCTTAGCTTGGCCCTGTAGAGCATCTGGGTAGAGGGAAATAGTTTTGAAGACTTCCTGTAGTGCTGGTGAGAAATGATCTGTCACCAGCACTGGAAATGAACCAGAAATACAACTTGTTTCTGCTTGCACTGTGCAAACCAGCCATAAATAACATTTCTTCCATGTCTTTGCAGACTTCAAAGAGTCTTCCAGCTGTTGCAGGAAGCCTAGTGAGAGAAGGTGCCTGCAAGTTTAATTGTAGCTTCAGGACTTTCTCTCAATCAAAATCCAAACAATCTGATAAAAATTACAGACACTTGCATGTTGTTAAAGGTCAAAAGTGAGCTCGCTTCAGAACTGCTAATAATGGTTTGTATCTTAAAATAAAGGAGCTTATTAATATTCCTAAATAACATTGCACATACATTATTTTTGCCTTTGAACCATCTGAGCACTTTGCACAATAGTGCAAGTTACACTTGATGATAAGTGCATATAATGACAGTATAAATGTCAGTTTTGCTGTCAGATGTGTAGCACTAGTATCTTCTTAATATTAAACATGATTATTTCCCACATTGCTTATACAAATCATGGCATCCTGAGTCTTAAGAGGATGCCTTTGTATTCTGCTACAGGGAGAAATTTTTCGATGACTCCTCATATTTCATGGAATCCTAGAATGGTTTGAGTTGGAAGGGACCTTAAAGATTGGGTAGTTCCAATCCTTCTATCATGGGCATAGACATGTTCCACTAGATCACGTTGCTCAAAGCTTTATCCAGCATGGCCTTAAACACTTCCAGGGATGGAATAGCTACAGCTTTGCTAAGTAACCTGTTTCAGTGCCTCACCACCTTTACCGTAAATAATTTCTTCCTAATATCTAATCTAAACCTGACCTCTTTCAGTTTTAAGACATTCTCTTATTCTCTCACTATGTTGTAAAATAAGAAATCCCTCTTGAGTTTTGTTGAAAGTTCCCTTTATGTACTGGAAGGATGGTAGGAAGGCTCCCGAGTTCATTCTTTTCTCTGGGCTGAGCAGCCCCAATTCTCTCAGCCTATAGGAGAGGTATTCCAGTCCTGTGATCATCTTTGTGGCCCTCCTCTGGACTCACTCCAACAGGTCTGTGTCTTTCCAATGCTGAGGCTTACAGAGTTGGATGCATTGGTCCAGGTTGGGGTCTCATGCGAGTGGAGCAGAGGGGGATAATTGCCGTTTTCAACTTGCTGTTCATGCTGCTTTTCATGCAGTCCAGGATATGGTTGGCTGTCTGGGTTGACAGCTCACATATCTGGCTTAAGTTGCGTTTTTCATTCACCAAGTTCTCCCCAGAGCTGCTCTCAATCTGTTTTCTTCCCAGCCTGTATTTGTGCTTGGGATTAGTCTTGCACTTGGCCTTGTTGAACTTCATGAGTGTTTTGTACAGGCCTACCTCTCCAACCTGTCCAGGTCTCTCTGGATGCCATCCCTTCCCACCAGCATCTCATCCTCACCACACAGCTTGCTGTCACCTGCAGAGCTGCTGAGGGTGCCCTCAATCCCACTGAACATGTTGCTGACAGAGGCGATCAAGTTCTGCTCCCAGTACTTACCCCCTAAGTCACTTGGAATGTGACTAACCAGAAAATTCCTTATTCACTGAGTGGTCCACCCATGAAATTCATGTCTCTCCAGCTTAGAGATAAGGATGTTGTGCAGGACAGTTTTGAATCCTTTGCAGAAGTCCAGGTAGATGATGTCAGTTGCTCATCCCTCATTCACCAATGCTGCGTCCCCAAAGAAGAGGGCTACCAGATCTGTCAGGCATCATTTGCCCTCAGTAAAGCCGTGTTTGCTGTCATCAGTTACCTCCCTATTTCCCATGTGCCTTAGCATGGTTTTGAGGAGGATCTGCTCTGTGATCTTGCTGGGTACAAAGGGGACACTGACTGGCCTGTGGTTCCTTGGATCTTCCTTTCTTCCCTTTTTAATGCAACAGTGTGAACTTTTTGGGCGTGCCATGACTTCTCAAATATGGTAGATAGTGCTTAGCCACTTCCTTGGCCAGTTCCCTCTGGACCTGCAAATGCAGCTCATCAGATCCTGTGGATTTGTGCCCCTTCAGGTTCCATAGATACTCTTGAACGTCACGTTGTCCTGCAGTGCGTGGTTATTGCTTCTCCATGTCCCTGACTTTGCTTTCTATTACTTGGGTAGTGGGACTGAAGCACTTCACAAGGAAGACCTGTGGTAAAAAACTCATGAGTACCACATTCATTTATGTATCCCAAGGTAACCAAGTCTTCTGTTTCCTCCTGGGGAGGGACCACATTTTCCCTAATCTTCTTTCTATCACTGCTGTACCTATGGAAGCTTTTCTTGTTGCCCTTTACATCCCTGGCCAGAATTTATTGTCAGTTCTTTGGCTTTCCTAACCTGTTCCTTGTCTGCTCAGACAGTCTCTCTGTATTTCTTTCAGGCTGCCTGTCCTTACTGCCATCCTCTGGAAGCTTCCTTTTTGTGTTTGAATTTGTCCAAGAGCTTCTTGTTTATCCATGTGTCCATATTTAAATAAACAGTTAATAATTTTGGAATATGCATGTGTAGGGTGAGTTTGGTTAGGATGGTTGTTCAGGTTTTGTTTTTGGGTGTTTTTTCAGAGCTGGTGTTTGAAATTCTTTCATTCATCCTCTGTGTGGTAATTAGGTAATGTCAGCTCTTACTGCGGTCCAGGTGAGTGAAGTCTCTGTTTGCATGGCTGCATCTTTCTAGTGTGATTGCATGTGAGGTAGAGTTGCCAGCTTGTGTTGGGATGACCTAGCTTTATGGATTTTTCCTGTAGTGCAGTGATGGATACACTGGTTGTCAATAAACTCAGAGATGAGGTTTTACATGGACATTTTTTCAAGAGGCTTGCTGTGTTATTTTTTACTCAAAATTGAGACACCACGATTCACTGCTAGGATTTTCAAGGAAGCATAATTGCTGGTTTCATTTAGAGAAGACCAGCCTTTTTCTTTGTTCTTTCACTTTTCTGCTTTGTCCTGGGTAGTGGGTGTCCATATTATTATAGTGGTTCAAACGTAGACAAGGTCTGCACTATCCAGAAGTGTTCCTCTGGCAGAGAAGCTAGAGGACTGGGTGGAACGACAGCAGGAGTAATTGTTACTATTGCTATTTTAAGCTGCAGGTTTTCATCTGGGGCCGTGATGCAAACAGAGTGAAAAGGCAGATGGTGCCTTCTGGTAGCAAAAGCCTTCCATGTTGTCAGATACTGAATAGCTGGAGGCACTGTGATGGTAAAGCCTCTTGACAGTTCTGCCACTTACCTGGACCCAGGAGGCTGGATAATTCTGAGATTTTTTTGAGTCTTCAGGGAGCAAACCAGTTTTAAAGTTGTACTGTTGACCTTCCCTGTGTGAACAGAGTTTTATCCAAATGATGTGTGAGCTTTGGATCACCTTTGATGCACTGGAGGCTTTGCCAGCCTGCCTTGCTGCCCCGTGCAGGCAGCTGGCTCGCTTCCCTCGGCTTTGCACAGCAGCATCTGTTTGGGAGGTTCTTTACCCAGCATGATTGGTGCAGGGAATATTTAAAGATGCCCGCAATGCTCCTTTGGTGTGGTTTATTGCATGAGTAAAAACCATAGCGATTGAGATCATTAGGACTATAACCAAGTTTTCTGTGTGCTTTTGCAGCCATATTGTGAGGTCAGGAGTAAATGGTGAGGCACACATGCTGCTGTCGGGGCTGTAAGGATTGACCTTTGCCAATCTGTGATGTGTCTGTATGGCTGTAGTTTGTCTTTGGGTGAATTGACATGGTGAGGTGTAGCTGGATCATTCTGGTCCCTGCTCCTCTGAGCTTGCACAGCGTGTGCTGGAGTTCTGCTTTGGAGTAAACCAGCAGATCACACTGACAGTGAGAGCCTGAATAGCCCTTCTGGAAATTAAGCCAGTGGTGATTCCTTATGGATTATTATGGTGTAGGGAAAAAGTTGGCATACCATGTTAAACCAGCAGGATATAGAGTTCTGTTCCTTTCTCTCTGTTTCCTCCGCTGATACCAGAAGCTGCATTCTGGAGCACCGTTCCAAGAGCTGTTCCTCTCTGTGGTGGTTTAGAGACAGCTAAAATGAATCTTGAACATTAACACATATCAGTTGATCTGCAGCTGACTAGTTCACGTGTAGATTGTATGTATGGAAAGACTAAAGGAAAAGTGAAAGGGAGGAGAGATTGCAAGTTAGGTCAGAAGAGAGTAGAATGCTCTGTCTGGGCATGGGTTAATGGATGTGGGGGAGTGAAGGGTGGGAAAAAGAAACAGTGGGAGGGAGAGTGCAGTTTTCTGATGGTGGTGACTCAATAAAGGAACGTGGAAGCTTCGGAGTCCTGGACTATGCTAGGTACCTGTCTGGGGAATGGGGAGAAGGAGAAAGATGGATAGGGAACTTCAGCTATACTAGCCTTTAACTACTTTATTTATTTATTTTTTTAAGCTGTCTTAAATACCTGAGATTTTCAACATGGCTAGAACAACCTAGCTGATGTTTTTGGTGTTCTTAGATTGAAAAGCCTAAAATGGGCTTTCAGACTTAGTGTTTTTTTTAGCTAAGTACACGCAAGTGGAAAATGTCTCTGGACATAGATTCTGAGAGACAGTGATGTACAAAGGATCTGACTGAGATTGAATCAAATTTGACTTCTCCAAATCTGGTATCTTTGGAATGCTTCATCCCTTACTTTACTGTTTGGTTTTTTTTTTCCTCCTGATTGATGTGTTGCTGGAGCTGTAGGAGCATCATTACTCACTTGGATAGTCCTGTTGTATATGCCAAACCTGCATCTTGAGGATTGTTCACATGTTGCCACCAGGACCAGAACCTCAGCCAGAGGTGAAGCCCTCCCCAGAGCTGGTGAACCCAAGTGCATGTGCTGGTGGCTGGTGCTCCCGGGCAGCTGGGGCTTGCACAGCAGGCAGGCTGGGCAGGGAGCTTGTCACGGCCACAGAGCATGCTGTGCTCATGGCCATCCTCACAGATGCCCTTCAGGGGTTGTATGGAGATAGGCACTGGCTCTAATAGGAGTCATTAAGCAAGAATTATGTAGGTCATTATCCTGTGTGGAGTGGGAGTTCTTGTGCAGTGTGTGTGTGTACATTCAGGATTATGGCTGTTACCGTGGTGTGTCTTTACTGGATTTAAATAATGTTGCTCCTATGTGTTTGAAGTTTGTTCCTAATAGGATTGGGCACCTTCAGGAGACACTTTATGTGTTGGCTGTCTTTAGTGTACTGACAGTGTAACTGTATTAGTTGCTGAAGGTCAGCAGAAGTCCTAGTTTCTGCTTTTCTTGGTTAAGTAGTTCTTGGCAGTTTTGGAGTCATTTTCCATGCACCACAATGAAGCTGAGGTTAGAATCTGAGTCTCTGGATTTCACACAAAAGGAATAGTGACTTCTTGTGAATGTTCATTTCCTTGCCAGTAGAGGCTGGATGACTTAATCTCTGCATATATCAACATGTTGATCAAGTTTCACACCGAAGTATCCAGGGCTAACTATAACAAATATTTAAAAATGTAAGCCCAGGTTGTAACTGAAAACCTTTCTTGGTTATACAGTTCTGAGTGTAATGAAATGACAGCTCAGGGCTGGATTTTTAGGATAGCTTTATCTGCAGTAATACTCAGCTCTGGGTCTATCAAAACAGCCTTCTAAAGCCAGAGCTGCCTGTGGCATGGCATTTTCTCAAATATGCCTTAATAAAGTCAGTGCCAGGCTTCCTATCCAAAGGGAAAATGAAGTCTCTGAGTGTATCTGCTTTTCATATACCTGCTAGGAAGTTCTGGGGCTGAGATTCTGTGAAAATGGCAAAGCTGGATTAATTCTGGATGTGTTTCCTGGGGGAGATGTGTGGCTGGTTGGTTTGCTCTTTCCTTTCTTCCTTTTGGGCAATGAGCATAAGACTGAAGCTGATGTCTTGGGTGGAGACGGGAGCAGAGCCCTTTGCAGTGGGAGTTTTGCAGAGTGATTGCTGAGTGCAAGCTGTTTACACAGAAGGATTTTAAAATCAGCCATCATGCAGAGTTGCATGCTGTCCCTTGCAAATGGAGGTACTTCAACCTGCTTGTTCCAGCAGGTCAACCCCAGGTGCAGCTGGAGGAGTCAGGTGGCTGTTGAGATCTAGATGCAGAAATGCTGTAGACTGAACTCATCTCATCTTTGCTATTCCCAGCAGGAGCACTTAATTTGAAGTAATGTTATTTTATTATGAGCCAAACAAAACCACACAATTAAGCTAAAAAAACACCAGACTGTGTGTTTTGAAGGTATCAATCGGGCTGTTAATTTAAAAGAAAAACCTTTATCTAGCTTGCTTTCCTGTACTGATTCTTTTTTAGTTTTTAACATTTCTTCCCTGCCTGTTCACAAGTTGACTTTGATATTAGGTCATTGGGATAAAAACTGGAATGAGATATGTGGGGCTTGCCACCATTTACAGAACCAGTAACTCTTTTCTTCTTGAAAGCGTGGACCCTGAGTTGGGACAGATTTCATTGCTGTCTGTGCTGTGAACTTATAAAGGTTTGGGATCTTCTATAGTACTCGGACTTTGAAATCTGCCCCAAGGTACTCACTTAGTAGTTAAAAGAATGAAAAAGTAAGTCTACAGACCAACAGTCCCTCCAAGGAAACCATTTTACCATCCTTGTCCCTGTGTTTTTTCCATTGAAAAAAAAACTGAAGGGAAAAGTGGAAACCCTGAAACTCTGACACGTTAGAGAATATTTCCCAAATTCATTTGGAGAGAGATGTTATTGCCTATTGCCTTCAGGTCGTGCATTGTCTTGTGTTGTACGAGTCTGCAGAATCTCTGAGGGTCAAAGTTTCAGTGCTGATGTTAGCTTGTCTCACCCCTAGCAGTAGGTCCCAAAGGTCTGTCTCCTAGGAAAGGATTAGTGCCAAGCCCTAACACCCCATAAATTGATAGACCTGTGCTCCACCTGCCGTAGTAGTAGTACTGCACAGACACAGGATCCTGATTTGTTCTAGAAATTGCCTTCTTTAATGAGTTCTCAGAAAATATCTACTATATCTTGGTATTTAGTGTTGCACAAGACAAGCCTTTAGAAGAAGGGAGATTATGGAGCAGTTCGATAGGAATGACTGATAATGAGTGAAAATCCTGCTAAGCAGCCCCGAGCTGGTGCTATCTGGTATGGTCTCACTGGTCATCCCAGCCAGCCCCTTCTGGAGGATTATGTCTGTGCTGTGGAGACACAGCTCCAGCCCACAAACATGTAATTTGTTTCACTGATACATATCAAAAGGCTTCATGACTTAGGACATGATCCTGACTTGCTCCTGTTTTAGAAATTAAGGAATCAAGGCAGAGGCAGGTGAAATGACTTGCTCCATGGCCCCATAAGTACTAGACGTTGAAAGAGATCTGGGACCCTGCTGTCCTCAGATTTTTGATGAGCAGCAGACTGTGTTCAGCAATTCTGCCCAAGAGGAAGAAGACACAAAAGCTTGACCCAACACTGCAGTGCTTAAAAAATCACTCATGTGCGTTAGGGCGCTGTGCATATTGATTTAATGTAAGGTTTCCCTCCTGCTCTTCCCTTTCCTGTAAGAGACTGTTAAGAGCAGCACTGAAGTAGTTACGTGGTATTTTTCTGAAGAAAGCTGGTTCAGATATTGAGGTAGTCAAATACCACCCATGAACTGTAGTTTGTCCGAGTCCTGGGAACTGATGCCCTCCCTGCCAAAGAAGACAGGTCTGCTGGCCTCCTTATCATCAGCAGAGGTAGAGATAAGGAAATTCCATGCATGAAAGGTCGCCCCAGCTTAGTAACAGACCTGTGGTTAATGATAAGCACTTCCAGGTGGGTTTCATTCCTTCCTTCCCATGTATCTGGCCAGCAACTCAGGGTGGATGATTTGTGCTGCGTACATTGATTACCGTGGCAGTGGAGTTGACTAATTTAGATTAGATTCATAAATTTTAGCTGGCTGAGTTGGATGAGAAAAATTCCCCACTTATCTTGGGTGAGTTAAGTGACCTCCAGTAGTTCCACCACACTAGCGTCTCTTAGAGAACTGTATTGGTGAAAGAAAAGAGTAAAGAAAGATACTTAGGAAAACAAACGAGAGATGCTGTGTTACTGCTAGGCTTCTCTTGATTTGAAGATCCAGAATGGTTAGAAATTGCTGATATGTTTTCTGTAGATATTTTGCTCTTGAGGGCATTTGGGCATTGTGTTTTGTGGAAATTTGGGATTAAAGTTTTTTACAGAGGTAAGCATGCTTAACTTATAGGAACTCTATCTGGGAAGCAGCAATTAGGAAGAGAAGGCAATAGCAGAAATTAAAAGAGAGAGGAAATTCTATTAAAGCCTGTATTTTTGGTAGCAAGTAGGTTAGTGAGCTGAAAAACACCCTAAAGAGACTTGTAATTCTCACACAGTGAGGAAGTTGAGATGGCAGTTTAATCAGGGGTTGGTTGCATAAAGCAAAGAGTAGTCAATTGCAGAAAACATATTTTATTTTGATTATTGAAAATAAAGATGAAACTTGTGTCAGCCCTGCATTCCCATGCAGAGACAGCCAAACCCATTGTCTATGGGTTTTATGGATGGAGAGGCTAAAGCAGATTAATTGAGGCCATACAAGATTATTGTGTTGCACATGTGATTGCTGACCTTGGTGCGAGGCACTGTCTCATTGTGTGTCCCATGCAAGGCAAACTGTGCCACGGCGTGGGTGGCAGAGGGACCTCAGGGCTACTGTCACAGGGGGTGTGCAGGAGCCAAGGTACCCTGATTCAGAAAGCCATTTGCGTGATGAGCAAGTGACGACACAATTTCTGCTCCCCAATGAGCGTGAGGGTAAGAGTCCAATTATTTTGCACATAATGAGAAGGTCACTGAAAGAAGGACTGGAGTTTGGCAGGGCAAAATGGGAATGCTTCTTGCTTCCATTTTGCACTGGAAAGCCTCATTATTTAGTTATGTGATTATGGTTGTAGTTCTGGCTCTTGAGGTTTGAAGTTATTGAAAAGATGATGCGATTGTCGTGGTATATCTGGGGATTCATAAGACAGAGTAGGAAAGAGGATGTGACCGTATCAGTTAGCCTTTTTTGGAAACATCCTGGGGATGATGGAGGAGTAATTATGGGTCAGCACATGGACATGTCAACACAAAGCAGAATCAAGCCTATTAGTACTAACCATTACTTATTTTAATTTTTTAAAGGAAATAAAATTTCAAACCTTTTCAAAGACTTTATGCACACTGATGTTTATTGAACAATGACGTTTTGATCTACGAAGCTTGAAGCAACTGGAAGAATTTAACTGGGATGGGGTGCTGGTGCAATGACAACGATGGGTGGGATATGCCTTGGTACTGGTAAGCCAGGAATGTTCTGGTGCTGATGGGTACAAAGCTGCAGCAAGAGACCTGTCAGCAGCCTGGGAAGCCAAATCTGCTGCTTCAGTGGAAAATATGGTGAGAAATCATGATTGAGCCATCGTTCTAAAAAATGCTTTGGAACTTTTTTTGAAATTTTTACTTATGTCTGGTTGCTTTGGCTTTGATAGGAAAGATTTTTCACCCAAATAGAGTTGTTTAGAAACACTTTTAAAATCAAAAGTGTTCTTCCATTTTGCATTTCTTCCAAAATTTTTTTCCATTGTTTAGGCTGCAGGGTGAAAAAGAATGAGATGGTTGTTGCACCTTGAAACCCGCTAAGTATTCTCCAAACAGTTAAAAAAACTTTCATAAACTTGAATGAGATGCTTTAATAAAAAATAAGTGTGTGCATGCACGGAATTAAAAAGCATCTTCGCCTAATTTTTCTCTTTTTATTTTTGTATAAATTTACTTAACATGTAGAGAGGCAGCGAGCTGTGTACCTGTTTAGTTATCACATTAATGAAGCTCTAGGTTGAAAGAAGATGAAGTTATAAAAATGAAGTGCTTCATGGCATTGATTTCTCTAGACGCTAACAAGGCAGAATTTGAGTGGAGTTGACAACAAAGTAATGTCTCTGATGGCTAACATGCCAAATTAAAGAAAGTGTAAATAAATTAACTGAGTCATCCTGTTACCTTGCAGGCTAAGGAAGTTATACAAACAATTTCTAGAATCTTCTAGAGGTTTGTAAAACTAGTGATGCAGTACTAAAGGCATATAAGATATTAAAATAATTTCTTGGTGTATAACAGGTTTATATTTGGAGTGGAGAGTTTCTGAGAAGAAATGATCCTTTATTTAATGCACAGCTGTATGGTAGAATCAATTGCAGGGGTAATGAAAGTCAAGCCCACCAAATGACTGGGACAAAAAGTCCAGTCTTCTTCAAAGTATTGAATAAATCCATAGAAGGGATAGGATACATTATTAAAGATAATGTATAAATTAATGTATAAAGATAAAAATTGAAGAAATTATTAGAGGTGTGGATGTGGCTCTCATTTCCAGAGGGAGGTGGAAATCTCTCTCTACTACAGGGTCTTGTTTCTGCAGCCCATCCTTCAAGGAATTTTAGGACAGCCTCATTGAACAGCTGTGTCTCAAAGTAAACTTGGTATTTTGGAGCATCATATTTATGTGTCTCAGTGGCTTTGGAAGTACGTCTATGAATTTACAATACAAGAAAAGTGCCTTTTCCTTTTCTGTTCTGTACCCCTCTTGGGTACAGACTGGTGCTTTGTCTTCAGCCTGGGTAGTACCATCCAACTGGGAACGTCCCTCATCCGACAGGACATGAGCTTCTTTAGGCATGGCAGTCCTGCATCAGGGTGTTTGGGTTTTCTATGTTATAATCATGAAACAATGTTTTTGCAGAACCATGGATTTCATGTGGTAGTGTGCAAATAAAAGTGAAAAACTGGCCTGATAAAATCTCTAGTATGAGATGTAGCTGTCTGAGTTCAGCTTTTCTATAAAATCTAAGCCTAAAATTGAAAGGGAGAAATACTAGGCATGTTCACAAAAATGAAGCATGTGAAACTGGAGTCTGTGGTATCACTGGTTTTATAGCATAGCTCCAGAACTGTGTTTTGCTTCAGGAGGAGTCAACCCAATAGATAAAAATCTTTATATGATATGGTTTGGTGTGATTTTTATTTTGATGTATGGGTATTTCTAATGCACATCCAGGTTGCAGTTAAGCTGGAGTATTCCTTCTAGGATTGTTGCATGATTTTATCTCCCGTAGCTTTAGCAAGTCAATGGTTGAAAAGAATTCTGGAATATATTTTGCTTGTTTTTTCTGTCTTGTTTTTTTACAGGAAAAGTATAACCCATAATTTGTGATCTAAATCAGTCATTTTTCAAAATAATTTTTCAAGAATTTTGTAAGAGATTGAAGGTTTTTCTCTTCATCTATTTTATAAAAGTTACAAAAAAGCAGGTCGCATCCACCTTGAAAAATATTCTGTTGGATTTTCTTTACTTGGATTTTCTGTTTGGTTTATTTACTTACTTTATATTTCTTGTTTATTTAGTTACTTAGGTTTTCACATGGTTTCAGGTTTTTATAGTTTGGATTTTCTGTTGTAGCATCTTCAATCTGATATATCTGGACTAAGTTTTTGAGGAGGCAGGGAGGTGACTTTTGAGACTTTTTTCCCTGTTTCTATTGTGGCCTCAGATTAATACTTTTTTTTTTTATTACTTTCTGTAAATAGAAATACAGAGAGATAATACACCTATGGAGAAGTAATATCCGTCTGTAAGGAGGTAAGTAGAGAAAATATGTATCCTGCAGAAATAGAATATGTATTAGTTTACATTTCCTTCTGTATTTTGAGCTTTAAGGAATTATAGGGTGAGTTCTTGATGCAAGCTGCTGGTTAATATGATGTTTTTAAGGTCTGTTTTCCATTGCAGTCAGGGTCTCTTGCTCCACATTCAAGTTGCTAATTCTTGACACACAGGATATTTTCCTTCTCATTAAAATGTATTTATTTATTTTGCAGTGAGAATATCTTGCTTAAGATGCTTCTTTTGATCTTTGGTAATGCCACAGACTCAGTAAGACTGCTAGCATAAAGTAGTGTTTATCTCATTTCACTTCTACATCCACTGTTAATTGGACCTGAGTAATAGAACCCCATTGCAATAACTGTTTTAGTTTGCCAAGTCTCAGTATGATGTCCAAAAAGATGCAGGTAATATTAGTGTTTGGAAATTGCTTCCTGTCTATAATTGGAAGGCTTCTTCATGTGTTTCTGTGATTTTATTTGCATTTATTGGGTTTTAGGCCTTTTCAGAAATACGGGGAGGGGGAAAAGGTATAACGAGAAGTATGAAGTTTTTGCATAAACAATTTTTATTTTTTTTTAGCTTGAATTTGTAATATCACTTAGGTTTCTAGGGCAACAACTTAATGTAATGCATATCAGCAGCTGAAATACTTCTCCTAGCAGCTGGAGAGTGAAGTTAGCAGGACCCACGGTCTGTTCTGCAGCTGATACAGGGAGCTTTGTGGCTGGTGGGGATTGTCCCTGAGCTGCCCTTCGTAGCTGGTGTCACTCTGGGGAGCAGCAAGCAGCAATGAGTGATACCAGAGCTATCCTCAAGAGAGGTGGTAATGTAGGATGCTGCAAGTTCAGGCGAGTGAATAAAATCAGATTTCTTATACCTCTGGCTCTGGAGGAGCTTTGAGAGGAGGAAGGAGGTGACGAAGTGAGCTTTCTCCAGAAACTTGGATTGCGGAGGAATGTGAAACTTCACAGTTTTCTCCCATCTTGCTCTTGAAAGTTAACACAAGAGATAGGAGTGGGAGACAGTTTTCTGACAGGAATCCCAGATTCTTCATCCTCAGAAGCTGAGATGGTGACAAGAAGCTGGGTACTCAGCAGAGAGTTACCCGCAAATTTTGTTGACTGAGTTAAATCCTCCAGCAAGCAGGTGTCGGGTAAATGTTTTGATTCCTTGCAGTATATATTTGCATATTTGAAGACTTCTGGTACGTATGACTCATTTTAGTTTGCCCAAATTTTAAAAAGAGCAAGCCGGCAGGGCCCTCAATTTTTAAGGTTTTGCTTTGTAAGGGTTTCGAGATGTGTGCCCTGAGCTGGGCATGCTGGGAGGGTGACGTATGTTCAGGTCCTAACCATTGGCATCTTATGGATAGCTGTAGTCACACCTCAGACTGTGTGAAGTGTCTTTAGTGTCACTGTCTCAGTATCTCCAGCCCTGAACCTGTTTCCTGCCAACACCTCTGCTGGGTCCCTCTTGCCCTCCCCAGCATGGGTGTGGCATTGTGTCCTGCTTCTTGACCAGGGTGGGTGGGTGTTGGTGTCACAGGTCAGGCTGTAGCAGCAAGCAGCTCTGGCCCTTACAGAAGGTCCTGTGAAGTGTTTCAGAGCTCTCACGGAAAGTGAGGCTTCATCCGTAGTGACGTTTTGTTTATACAGGTTTGTTTTCTTCATGCAAATAGGCTGGGGGGGTTGGAGGAAGAGAAAACTTGCTGAGAGGGTAACACTTGATGCCTTGAAGCATTTTTTCCTTGATAAAAAAGCTTTTCCTGTAATTTTTTTGGTTTTGTCACTTCTCATTTGCTGGGATCATGAAGGATGGGAATATGCTCTGTGTAACCTTCTTACGTGTATTTTTTTCTGGTACATTAATAGCTTCATTAATACGTGAGGAAAAGCAAGTTTCAACTTACTAGTTGCTGATCAGAACATGAAAGTGCTATTTTTTTTCTAAAAACTGTAATTCAAGGTTATGCATGTGCAAAAATAGCTTTAGGCTACAACAAATACTTTCTTAAGCAGGTCTAGCTCATTTTATTGACATATTGTTTTGTAAACTGTGGGTGACTTGCATTGTTCTCAACCAAAATAACTTGCATCAATCAACATAAGAGGGTAATTAATTTACATATTTTCATTGTGGAAATGATCCAGACATTTTTAATCTACAGTGCTAGACTTGAGAGAGGAAAACTGAAATAACATTTTGGTTTTGTAGTTTGTTTTTAAGCTATTCTTCATTTCTGATTGTGCTGGAGAAACCATTGTGACCTTCTTAAATTTGAACTTGGCACAGCATTGAATGAAAATAAAGCGAGACCTATTTCATCAATGTGTGGTACATCAGTACAGCCTTAATGAGATGAGGAGAAGGCAGCTATTGCATGCCATAGCAAAGTGTAGTCCAAAACACTTGCTAAGAACAAATGCAAGAGTTAGCTATTTCCTTTCTCTATGAGAAGCTGAAGCCAGCAAAGGATACCATAAGAGATAGGGAGTCTAATGAATTTTTTCAGGGTGTGCTTGGCAACTCTCTGCATATCACAGGTGAATGAAAATGTGCATCATATTGTCTTTGAATAGGCAAGGGCTGGCTCCTGATTGTATGAGGCAGCAAAAGGTTTCAGAACTGTCTGAACTTCTCTAGTCCATTGGTGAAGTGTAGTTAAAACACCAGTTGCTGAATCAGAAATGTGGAGAACGGAGTGGTTATAGTTTTTCATGGATTGACAGGAAGTGGCTTTTGAGGGAGTGTGAACTTGTGTCTCTAGCGGTTTACCACTCCTCCTCTGCATCCTGACTGTTCTATGTGCTTGATTAGCTGCTTTTTTTTTTTTCTTTTTACTGCCATAGGGTGATGGAGCAATGAGCCAGGAAGCACAAAGTCTCCACATAAAGAGATACCGCACACAGACTATTCAGGCAAATCCAGTTTACCTACAGCATCCTTCAGAATAAATTCTTACAGTATTAAACCTGAGATGGGGTAGTACAAAACAGTCTTCATTTTATGTCACACATTCTCTGTTACAGTGCTTGGTCTGTTACCAACATCGCCACTGTGACCTTAATTCCTCGCTTTTAAGAACTACCTGAAGGGATAGATAGCACTGGAGGTGAAAAAACTTCTCCTTAAGGCCAGACACTAGTAAGATTTGCCCAACATCAACTGAAGATATCTTAGAGGAAAAAAACCAACCAAACAAACCACTTCTGTTTCTTGCTGTTCTTATTCTTTGAACCTGATTCCTGGTAGGTTTTTTTTGAGAAATTGCCCATGAACAGAGAGCATTTAAAATGATGATGTTGGCATTTCTAATGACTTTCTAGTGGTCAGTGTTGCATCACTGGTGCCAATTTTTTTATCATTCTGTGAGAGAGATGGTTTCTGTGATTAAACTATTGCTGCTGTGAAGATGAGAACTGGGATCAGATTTTCTGGGTTCAAGTTCTAGTACTGCTTGTGCTGATCAAGCATAAGCAGCTTCTCTGTGACCACTTCTGGGGAGCAGCAGGTTGGCCCAGCTCACTGGTAACATTCCTAACTTCAGAATATGTTCTTCCTCCTGCTTGCTTGCAATCCTGTGTCTCCTCCTGAGCCCACACAAAAAACCCATCCTTGCATGGAGTGGTGTTTGCAAGCTGGCTGTGCTGGTGATGGTTCAGCACCTATGTTCTGCTTCCATTCAAGCTGGTAACCCTCCCACTTTTCATGGAGTACCAGCAAGCTCTCCAGAGCTTTCCTGCATTTTTCCCTGGATACGTGAAAGAACAAAACGATTCCCTAGTTTGCTGGCAAAGATTTGGAGAAGTGTTTGACCCAGCAGTGAAAAGTCCTCATGACTCAGGGGCATGAAAGGCAAGGTAAACTACAAAAGGTTGTATAGATGTATGGTCATTGTGAGTGTTGGCAGCTTGGCAGGACCAGGTTAGTCCCAGGTGCTCTTACCTCTCCTAACTTTGCGGGGCAGTTTCAGGCTGATGGGAGAAATGCAGTTGGGTTTCGGTAACTTGCAAAGATTGAAATAGGACTTTAATTTGTAACACTCCAGATGTGCTCTGCTTTCCTTCCCTTCCATAAAACCAGAGGTGTCAGGGTACTGCAATTTTTGAATCAAGCCCATTTTCTCTGCCTGCTTTCATTGAATCAAGTGGTGCAGGGACTTGAACTTGGGCTGTCCTCATACCAGGTCAGTACTTTGCTCTGTGCTTAATTGATGTGATCTGCAAGCAAAGAGAACTGGTGAGCTAATCTAGTGAAAGCCTGTTCTCAGAGCTTCAGTTTTTAATCTCTTCCTGGAAGACAAGTGATGGGTGCAGTAGATGGTGCCAAATACAGGGACCCAAACAGTCCTCCCACACTGTTAGAGAGCACGTTATCCCATCCTTGCTCTTTGTAATGACTTTATGCATTATGAAAATTCATGAGGATTTTATTTTCCTTTGGGTTAAGGAATTATCAGATCAGCTGTCTGTCATTCTGAGAGTGTCTGGATGCTGACAGTGTCTGGATGCAGTCTGTATTCTCCTTCCATCTCGACTCCTTTTAAAAGCTTCTGACTAGTATCCATTGTCCTGGCAGTGTTCATGGGCTCCTTTTGGAGGGCACGCAAATGACTGAGGCCCAAAGCCAACTGGTGCAATGCTCAGCAAGCACTGAAATGCTTAAATAGGCATGAAGGCTGGAGTTGTGTTGCCTAAACAGAGATATCTACTGCCATGTTAGGAGCTTCAGGGTAGTACCATTGTTGGTTCAAAAGGGCATGGATCTCTCAGCTTCCAAGATGCCTCTTGGGTGCCACCATGCCCCGGTGACTGGGCAGATGAAACTCTTGTAGGCTTCTGTTAATTAAGTGATAACTTGCTATGTGAGGGGGATAAGTAGTGTGATGCTTGACGAATTTTTATACTTTCCTGATAAAACAGCAACTTACTTGATCGATTGTGCTACTTCAATATATGATAGAATCATAGAATGGCCTGGGTTGGGAGGGACATTGAAAGACCATCTAGTTCCATTCTCCCCCTATCATGGGCAAGGACACCTTCCACTAGACCAGGGTGCTCAGAGCCCCATCCAGCCTGGCCTTGAACACTTCCAGGGATGGGATATCCGAGAACTTGTCTGAGCAACCTATCCAATATTAGCAGTATCCATTTTTAAGGAAGCTGGAATATTGGCTTTTTTTTATGAGAAAATGCAGTAAAGACAAGTTAAAGATTGCAGTGTATCAAATTTATCACAAATTCATTGTGATAAATTTCATTGTGATGTGTTTGTATCTAGCTTTTCAGTAGCATACATCACCGCAGGACAGGGGGTTGGCATTACACTGGCATTAGGCATGCATTGACAGGTTCCACTATTTTAATTTGCTTCACTGTCAGGTCTTGCAAATGTCTCTCGTCTCATGCTATCTGGTGCGTTTAATATCTGGATATTGTTGAAGTAAATCTCAGTAAAGGGGAGGTGAAAAAAATAAATGAAAGGAGCTCAAAAACTAAATGAAAGAAAATACAGCTTTCCCTAGGGTTGTTTTTCTTTTTGTCAATTTCTTTCTTTCCCCCTTTTGAAAACTATTAAAAAATTTACCTTAATCTGGCACTGTAGTAGGCATTTTGCATCTGGCCCCATGAGAACCCATTTCTAAACAGGTAGAATATGCAAATATATGCAAATACTGACTTGGATTCTCTAAGTGTCTAGGATTCCTAAAGTGAGTGAAACTAAGCCTAATTTTTATTTTTTTTTTTCTGTTTTCTTCAGCTGCAGGAAACTCCTTCAGCTCCCAGGATATACCTGTTTTCACCCTTCCTGATCAGGAACGTTTGTTCTTCCAAATGCTATTTTAAAAATACTTCCAAGCAAGATCTTTCCTGAGATCTGTACCTTCCCCCCCCCCCCCCCCATTTATAAGTTTCTTTACAGACAAAAAGTACTGTAGCATTTAAAACCAATTTCAAAGTTAATGGCTGAGCATGATAATCTCAGAAGTCTTTTCCCACCTAAATGATTCTCTGCTTTTATTGTTTTGGGGGATTCAGTTATTGATGGGATTCTGTGTGGTGCATAGGGTTTTTGAGGAGGAAAGCAGTAGCTGTCACTGCTGTGGAAAAGGAGGATATGCAGGAGAACCTCATAGGGTGACTCCCAGTTGTAGCATGGAGCAAATTCCTGACAAGTTTGGTTAGTACAACAGTACTCCTGGGATGCCTCATACAGAAGGGGATGTCATTGCCATTCCCTGTCCTCAGAGAGGAATTGTGCTTCCCTTGAATTCTCCTTGGCTTCAGTCTTCATCTGACCCTGGAGGACTGTTGTGAGAACTTCCTTCATGTGCAGGGGCAACATGAAGCTGGCTGTGTTTCAGCAAATGCTGGTACTGAGCGGTGCTTGTTTTGTGTATATAAAGTTGCAGAACGAACAGTCCACAGCAAAGCTGTTTTAATGAGCTGAAATGCCAATTGTAGCATATCCTACCCAATCTGGCAGCATTCTACTGAGCTGAAATACCTTCTTTGTTCTAAAAATAGCCCCCACTGATTCAGATTTTAATTGCAGATATTACAGCTGTCAAAGGAAAGGAGAGGTGACCAGATGATTGTATTGATAGTATAAATGGAAGCTGAGGATATGTCAAGTTCCAGCCTTTAGATCTTGCATCTTTTAAGATATGCCTGTGTGCTGCAGTGATTACCTGGGACAGGGGGTCTCTCTAATGTTAAGATGAACCTGAAGTGCACTGTGCCTCATTAAATCCACCATGCTGACTAAAGTAGTCTGACAAGGATTTCAGCATTAGTAATGGTAACAAATAGGCAGAGATATTAAAAATCTTGATTAAACCCTGAATCTTGATAAATGTGGATGATATTTACTAAAACACTGAGAGACTGTGATTCAGGAGTTTATTTAAAACAAAACAGCAATTAAGGAGGTGAATAAAATAAACTGTTTTTAAATTTTGGGCACCAGACTGCATGTTTGCATTGTGTATCAGTCAGCGCTGGTCAGGGGGTGAGAACTCTTCTGAGTTAGTGAACTGAATTTTTTCAGTACATATGTGTCAGGAGCAATTTTCAACTGAGCAGGCTGCCATGTTGCTGTTTTATTTCATTACAAATCAAGTTCTCCTGTTTTGAAAGTTAATAGATCACCTTATGGAAAGACACATGATAGGTTGTCTTTGGTTTGTATTTCTACGTTTCTGGTGCTGAGGATGGATTTTTAGCTGGATGGAAAGGTGTCTTTCAGGTTCCTCAGACTGCAGGAAAACATCATGAGTATAGGCTGAGACCATCCAGCTTAGGTGAGTCATAATGGGCATGGGAAGGAGGGAAGAAAACAGCAAAAACCTCCAGACTGAGTCCGGAGCTCAGTGCAATGCTGACTACATGAACTGACACTGTGATTCTGTCTCTGAGCCTTTCAATGTTCTGGGCAATACTAGCAAGTCATATCTCAGAGGGGAGAGGGATCTTCTGCCAGCCGTGGGAGATTTCTGCAGGGAATCTGGGAGAATTATGGATGGATGGTAGCACACCTTGGCAGTCTTTCAGGGTTCATGATTGTCCCAGTGTTGCTGTTATACGAAGGTTTCCATTATATCTCTGATGCTTAGTATTAATCACCATTAGGTGCACATGCACACAGTGAAAGGTCAAGGGAGGGGCTGATACTTGCAGCACCTAGCAGATCTGGTCCTTACAGATGTGCACGACTTTCTTACCCATTCCTGTTGTGAAAGGTAATATCATTCATGGTTGTTGAAGATTTAATTATGCCTTTGCAGCATTCTGATGTGCCTGAAGCGATTTTGCTGAAACTTATCAATAACACGAACAAAAGCAAGGTATAAGAGGGAAAATGTGATTTTGTTTGTGTGTTTTGCTTTGAAGTAGTGAAGATGGAGAGGCAGATTGTTGCTTCAGGAGAACCAAAACCTTTTTCTTTTACTCTGGCACATAGTACTTTTAAACACAGTAATAAAATAGATTTGCATTTTTTTCTTCCCCTGTATGTGTGATAGGGACATTCTGCTCCAAAGATACTGGCCTATGTGCATCACTACATCAATTATATAACAAAAAAAAATGTTGGTAATGGACACTGAATTGTGTGAGGAGAGAGGTGTGTCAATCCTCTGGTGCCCTGTGGTGCCTGTCCTAGTGGCAGGATACTTAACTTCCACTTCATTTTGTTCCTTTGCACTTGATTGAGGTGAAAGGAGAAACAAGATGAGATTTCTTCTCTAAAATACTGACTTTCTTATTAAAAGTCTTTCAGAAGTGGAAAGCAGAATTGTTTCAAGGTTACAAGAGCCATTTGAGCTGCCTTGCAGCCTCACCCAGGAGTGGCGACCAGCAGAAGGTGGTGGTACACTGATAGCATATGACTGACAATAATTATCTTGAACTATCCTGTCTTAATGAAGTTTGAAGAATGAATGTCTGTGCTTTCTGGCTGTCTTGTTTTGACAGCTTTTATATTTTAAATAGCTGGACAGGAAGTTTTAAAACATTGCAGCATGGCCTTACCCTGACCATCGATTCAGGGAAGTCTTTCAGTTGAGGTGTCAGAGGTTTCAGTTCTCTGAAGACCTTTGCAAACCCAGCATTCTATTAATGGTGAGTAGCAGACGTTGCTCCATCTCCTTCTGATTGCTGTGTGTGTTCCACTCATCTTTGCTGGATGGAAAGTGGGAGGAACATCTCAGCATCTCATATTGTTTACACTGTTTTTGAGCAAATGATTTAAAATCAAAAGCTTTGGAGGAGGTAATGTGAATGAAAATTGGGAGCTTAAGGAAATTGCACTTGATGACCAAACCCTGTAATTCTGCAAGCCAGAAAGTAGGCGTTGTTTTTCAGACAACCCAAAAAACTCCACAACCCTACATCCCACTCTCAGATCGAATTGAAAGTAGTAATGAAAAAGATATTTGTTCACGGTCTGTTTGTACCAGCATAGGGAGAATATTACTGAGACTAGGTGGTACTAGCAGCACTGAAGGAAATAAGGCGCACTTGTATTTTTCTTTTCACAGTGAGTGCAATTAATGATTAGGAAGAACTCATCCAAAAATGCCATGCGTGGCTGTCAGCTGCTTTCACAACTGGGTGCTTCTCTGAGAGGTGGTATAGCTCAGTTTAAAATGGTGCACTAGACTCAGGAGCCATTTGGCCTGAACTGAGCAGTCAAGCAGTGTGCTCTTGACCTTAAATTCTGTAAGGCACTCAAATAACTTCTGTGTGTGTATGTATTTTCAATATAATAATTTAAGGGTTTTTTTATAGTTCTGAAATGGGAATTGTCTCATCCTGAGGAGGTGGTAAGTATTAAGTGATGAATACTGTGGTTTTTTCTTTGAAGTACTTTTTAATATCTGCCTGTCCCTGGCACGCTCAGTAGTACTGTTTGCTTTCTTCCTTGACCACCAGTTGGACTGCTGGTGGTATCCCTTGCATTAGTGTGCTGGATAAACACTTGAGGTGCACTCTCTGAGGAAAAAGCATTTTGCATCCAAGTCTTTATTTAATGCAAAGTGAGGCTGAAAGATTAATCAGATAATTACATTAATAGCATAGTGTTCTTTTTAAGACAAGGATTGTGGAATACCAAGTTAGTATTGCACAACACATCGCTATGTGGGAAATGGAGGAGGAGTTCTTCAGGGACTCTGCTACCCTCAGTAGGTATCAAACTATCAAAATACTAAAATAGCTTTCAGTGCATGTGGACTGGGATAGTTAGGTGCAATGTTTGGTGGGAGTTATGACTGTTTCTTATTCTGTAGTCATAGGAGGGAAGAAGAAAACATCTAAAAATCAATCTATTCTTGTAAAACTGGGAGGAGACTTCTTTTCTTATTAGCCTTTCATTTAATTTAATATTATATGGAGGCACTGGATTAGGCTTGCCTTGGAGTTAACATAATAGACTCCCATTTGTACTGTGTTTTAGTCTGTATAGACTTGAAATTTCCCCCTGGGCTGGTAAATGGCAATGCAGGGAAATACTGTCATCAGCCCTCAGGAAAGGGCTGCCTGGCCAGCTCAGCCTTCCCAAAGATGGACAAGATTTGGGATCTGAAAGTGGCCAGGTCGCCGTAAACCTGAGTTCAGACCTGCCCAGACAAAGGAGAGGCATTTTTGGTATGCAGGAGCGTGTCTGTGCAGATGGGCTGAGCTCAACCTCTTCAGCCAGTGGACTTTCTCTGGTCTGGAGATGTGTCACTGGGATAGCAGTGGCCTGTACATGCCCAAAAATGCTGTGTGCAGAGGTAATGTGGGCATAGTGGGCAAGGGAGCTCCTGTTGCAGGACCAGCCTCCTGCCTGGAGGAGGCTCAGCTGTCTGGTGTGAGCCCTTAAAGGGTGCAGATGCTGCACAACTGGTTTGCAGATTCTAATGTGAGCTCTCAGCCTGCTTATTTGTGTGCTTGAAGTTAGGTTCAGATCCATACCTGGGAACCCATTAGGTTGTTTCAAAACTATGCTAAGCAACAATGTTCACAGCTTCTCCTATCAACATCTCGTAGTTCTTCACTGCTCTCAGGGTAAATTTCCTCCTAACACTGCCTGACCCAACCCAAATCTCTCCTCTTTAAGTGTAAAACAGCTGTCTCTTGTCTGATCACTATCCATGTAAAAGTTTACTATCCCTTGTTTTTATAAGCCCACTTTAGGTACTGGAAGTCTGCAAGGAGGTCTCACCAGAGGTCTCTTCTTGTGGTTGAACAATCCCAGCTCTCTGAGCCTCTCTGCAATAGCAGACATGCTCCAGACCTCTGATTTTGTGACCCTCCTGTTCACTCACTCCAACAGGTGCACATTCTTGTGGTCAAATCACAGAACTGGATGGGATCTCACAAGGGCAGAGTGGAAGGGGAGAACTGTCTCTGTCAACCTGCTGGTCCTGCTTGTTTTGATGCAAAAGATACAGTTAGCTCTCTGGGCTAGTTGTGGCATTAAAAGTCTTCAAAGGAAGAGAGGGTGTGCAAGAAACTTTAGTGCAGTAACTTAGGGCTAGTTTTCCAGACAGTTTCTGAGGGGAAAGAGGGAGAAGCAGAGGTTCTGGGAAGGTGTGTGGGTTGCTGCCATGCTGCCCTGGAGAGCTGTACCGCAGCCCCTTGCAGCCTGGCAGGGCGGAGGCTCCCCGGTGCCAGGGCAATAGCCACTGTGTCAGTGTTAGTCACGCAGCGTGTGGCTGCCTGAGCTCCCTCTTGTCATCGTTGTGAAGCTGAAATTCAGTGGCAGTTTCACAATGGCACAATTCCCCGTGTGAGGGAGGGAAAGTAGGTCACAGACTGCCCTGCTGGCATTTGCTTGTACGGCTGTAGGGCCGTGCTGAGAGCTGAGGGAACTGAGGATCCAGCAGCCAGAATGTGTTTCTCACCCCTTTCCTTTGTCTCTGACTGGCATGGGAGTTGACTGGGGAAGAGATGCTGGTTTGGTTGACTTGCCTGCTATTGTTACTACTGTTTCAGTAGGCCCCAAAGGTTTTTGGTATGACTGGGCACCAAGCGTTGTGCAGGCTGGTCAGATTGCCCGTGTGCCAAAGCGGAAATGCTTCAGGTATCCACCTGAAGCTGAGCTACAGAGCAGATAAAGTGTAATTTAAAGTTTTGGCTGCTGAAGTGTGTGGTTAGTGTTTATGTGCCTGAACTGCAGAAAGTGTTTCAGGATACCAAGATAAGGCCTTCCAGCCCCAGAGGCAGTGACAGCATAGCAGCACCTGCATTTTGACATGTACTGCATGGTGGGTGGACACCCCCTGCACTTCCTTTTAAAGCTGTGGTAAGCTAGTGATCTGAGGGTTGGGAGAGAAGCAAACAAAGTGGGGACCCAAAAGGTTGTAAAAGCTTTAACATGACCAGAGTATTGCAAAGACTGGGTTAATGCAGTTGTAGAGATGAGCTGTCTGGCAAACCCTTGGATGCACAGCTGGAACTGAGATCTGTGTTCATGCATCAGCAGCTGGAGTTCAGAAGAGTGGAGGACCTCCAGCTACACTGACCTGTGCTCCATGATGTGGAAAGGTTTGGGGTTGGTGTCCCTGGATGCTTCTCCATCTGTGCAGTTGTAGAAGTGGACAGACAGTTTTTCCTTGCCCTAGCTGGAGCAGATGGGGGCTCCAAAGTGGTACAAAAGAGAGGACAGATCAGGTTCTCCTCTGAGTGCTGGCCTCCTGGTATTTTCTTGAGGAAGCTGGAATTTTTGGTATAATACAAGACAGGGCCAGGGAGAAATTCAAGTACCCACTCCTATGTTTATTCAGTATTTTTCCTTTTTTTTCATTTGGCTCAGATATGAAAACTACTTAAGAAATAAAAAGAAATCTCCTTAATAGGCTTCCTGTCAGTGATGTCACTGGGTGTTCTGAAGACTGTCCATCACTTACTAAAAAGTTAACTTAAAGCATTGTGGCTCTTTTTGACCACAAGTCTTCAGCTGTTGCTTAGCTACCCCTTGGCAATGACCTTTTCCAACAGAAATGATGTTGTGAGCCTCAAGGCCGAAAAGGAAAGAGCACACAACACCCAAAGCCTTTACCCTGAACTCAGTGTTTTCTTGCCAGGAGCCTTCTGCCTTTTATGCATGATTTCATAGAATCATTAAGGTTGGTAAAGACCTCTAAGATCAGTGGCTCCAACTGTTGACCCATGTCCACCACTTGACCATGTCTCTAAGTGCTACGGTAGCACATCTGCTAAATCCCTCCGGGAATGGTGACTCCACCACTGCCCTGGACAACCTGTTCCACCCTTTCAGAGGAGAAATCTTTCCTGTCTAACTTCCCTAACCTCCAAGGAACTTGAAGCCTATTTCTCTTCTATCACTTGTTACATCAAAGAAAACATCAGCCCTCATTTTTTCTGGAATATCTCTTGAGGTGGTTGAAGAGCATTTGACAAAACTATCAGAAATTCTGAGTGATAGTTAATGGGATGCTATCTTAAATGTAGGCTGTGAATTCTTCAGTTTCTGAGCTATCATTGCCTTCCAGTTGGTTCCTCTGTGCAATTTTGGTGCCATCAAGGTAAAAGCATTGCCTTTCTGCAGGGAGTCAAAGTTGAGTATACCAACCATCCCTGGCATTTGGGTTGGACAGCAAACAAACGACATGTGGCAAGCAGTGTAGCACTCCTCCAGTCATGGCCCAGGCATTGCTTGATTTGGTGCTTCTTGTGTCCAGAAAGAGTCTCAGAGGTTCTTCCCTGTGAGCTGTGGGCAAGTGCTCCTCCCCAAGTGTTGGGGTCACTGGCTTTGCCAGCTCTTATTTCCATGGCCTGGAGGGAGCTCTGCAGGATTTTGCAAACAGAAAGGCAGTCTGTGATGTGTTTTTATTTCTTTTTTTCCATTTTCAACTTCTAGTGTTCTTAAAGGTAGACTTGAATTATAAGTACTGTTTTTATCAGGCTGACAGGTCATTTTTAGAGAGAAGGAAGAAGTTGGTCCATTGTGTACATTTCATTGGAATTATAAGTACTGATGCACTAAGAAGTCAAAGTCTGTCTTCCTTTGGTTTGCTTAGCTTTCAGTAATGCTTCTGAGGTGAATTCAGCCCATAATGTGCACTTGTGTCTCTTGTTCTGTTAGGTTATGTTCTGAGCAGGGCAATCTTAAATTTCTTTTTCTGGGAGAAAGGGAGTGGTTTTGTTTTCAGTGGAATTTAACTCTCATTCCCCGTGAAAGCCAGTTCAGCTGCACAGATATGTATGGACACAGAAGGACCAGTAGTTACAGACCCAGGCAAACAGCGTGCGCAGCAGAGAAGGCAGTAAATGATCCAAAAGTTGCAGATTTGGCATCTGAACATAGGCTCCCATTATCTAAATATGGAACGGGACAGCTTCGTTTTGAAGCCCGATGTCAGAAATCTTCATCTTGTGTCAAAACCAGTGATGGGAAAAGACAGAGGCTTTATCCCAGCTTTCTGTAAGCTGTCAAAAGTAGAATTTCATAGTATGGATGCCATAGTCTACACTATGATTTTTGGCTAGGTTATGTACAATCTGATGGCCTTCTGTTCTGAGATGATAAAGAACAATAGATTGCAGTTAAGTTATTGAGGAATTGATTTTCCATACCTTTGAAAATAGTGTTAGGGTTAATAAACTGTTCGTTGGTTAAACATCATTCCTAAGTAAACCCAAAATAAAAACTGTCTTCCCCACTGTTGACAATGGTGCTTGTTTCACTTACTAGACACATTTTCTGTGTCTAAGGAGTAGCAACTTTGCTGCTTTAGATTGACTGTAAAGAGTGCCACAACTGGACTTGATCTAGCAAAAATAAATAAACAGAAAATTTATGTGATTGTGGCAGCTTGAAACCTAAGATGAAACCTAAGAAATGTGTTGGAATTAATTAGGTTTTGTGCCACTGTGAAAGATGCCAAAAAAATCAGTAAAAAGTTACCTAGTTCATGTTTTGTGGGTGGGTACAGAGCAGTTTGGATAGTGAGAAGAAAGCAGTCTTATTATCTTAGGGAAGTCCAGTAGTAGTTTATTATAGAAAAGGAAGAGTCAAGGGAAGAGAAATTGTATAATTTTTTAAATCTTCAAACTTTGACCCTGTACTTTTTCACTACGGTATTATCTCAGAAAATCAAAAGGTGGGATCTCTAGGGGTTTTTGTGAGGGATCATATTTTTGAAGAAAGGTAGAGTTGGAAAAGAGGCAGAAAATGAAATACATTAAAAAGTTCTCACTTGTTAAGTTGCTTCGCAAATAGTTTTAGAAGAGAGGAGAGAGGTTCAAGTTCAGACTCTAGCCTCAAGCTGCTTAGGTGCTGCAGTGTTTGATTTCTCATTTTCTGCAGGACAGATGCCAGGGACACAGAATGAGTCAGAGCTTTAGCTGAAATAGAATATGTAAGATCTTGGTCCTGTGAAATTAAGAAAAAAAGTGTAAAAATCTGTATGTTGAATGGTTGGTTGATCACTTCCATTTATGAGTGATAACAGTAATACCATTGCATTACAGAAGAATAGCATTTTAGACTGTTGAGGGCTTGTGGTGTCAGGCTGCTGAAGGCTCCCTTCTAGCTGTGTGCCAAACCAGAGGGAAGGACATTGGTCAGAAGCTTGGCTAATACTCCTGGCCAAAATGCTTGTCCCTCCACAGGACCTGACAAGCCCCATCTCTGCTTGGCACTCAGTGAAGAGCTTCCTCCTGACCTGCTGCCTGGGGGTGCAGTCTCATGTTTCCCTGCAGACCTGCTGTGGAGACGTCCTTTTGGGTTGCACTTAAATTTGTGTCTTGGGCACTGTTCCTGGGGGCGTGAGTCACTCCCTGCTCAGAGGAAGGGGATGTGCTCTGGGGCCAGAGGAGTTTGTAGTTAAAGAGGAGTACAAGTCTCTGCAGGTGAGCTCGGTGAGCGGTGAAGGAGGATGCAGGACAAGGGCGTGCAGGGCTGGCAAGTGTGTGTGTTGCCATTTCTAAGTGTCAGGTAAGCTCCCAGGCTTTCAGAGGGTAAACCAAGGTGGTGACTGGTAGTGCGTTACTTTCCCAGCTGTAACTTGCTCTGTGTAGCTGCCCTAGTAAATACATATCCCCCTCTCTGAGAGCTGGCAGGGGAGTGACCTGCCCTTTAATCTCCATGTAGCAAAATACACCAGAGCACTCAGAAACACACTCTAATTTCCCACCTCACATTCTTGCACATATATGCTTTTAATTATGTCTGGCTTTTTTTGAAAACATTTAGCTGCCCTGAGTGACCCAGGGATTAATTTCTCTAACCTGAATCAATATTAGCTATATGGAAAGTACTGCTGTGCTGTTGAGCTGTGGGGGCTGTCCAGCAGGCTGGGCTTCATCTGGCTGAACATCAGTATTCATGAGATGGCAGTGTAGCATGAGCCAGGCACACCAGCCTCCCCTCTTTCCCTTGTGGAGAAAGAAACTTGGTACCCTTCTTTTGAGGCATCTTTTTTGAGGTGGGATGCTGAGGATGACCTTGCTGAAGTGCTGGTTGCTTTTCCATGATGAGGGTGGGAGTGTTCCCCTGGGCAAGCCTCAGCTTGGGTTGATTTTACTTAAGAGTAATTAATCTCTGGTTAAAGACTGTTCAGTTCTTTTGTGCTGGTTTGAACATACTTCACAGAAGCACAGAATCGTAGAATTGTTTGGGTTTGAAGGGACCTGAAAGATTATCTAGTCCAAATCCCCCACTGTGGGCAGGGACACCTTCTACTAGACCAGGTTGTTCAGGGTCTTTTCCAACCTGGTCTCAAATATTCCAAGGAGATCCACATCTTCACTGGGAAACTTGTTCTGATGCCTCACCACCTGTACAGTGAAAAAAAAATTTCCTTGTAAAGTCTACTCTATGATTAAATGGTTTAGAATGGAGAATAGGTGGATAGCTTTTGGGATGAGTACATGCCTGAAGGTTTTTTTTCTTTACTGGATGACCTCATTGATATGAGTACAGCAGCCTCCAAAATACACTGCAGGATGAAAATAACTCAGCTTGCTTTAGGTGGTATATTGGGAACTAGCTGCAATCGAGCAATGCCAGTCAAGCAGCTCAGCAGAAGCTCATTTTCTGTGCTGCTTGTGTGCACCAAACACCTTGGAAAATAGTATATTCATATTTTTAACACTTCTGGAAGAAGAGTGTTATACGGAAGAAGAGTGTTATACATAAAATTACTCTGATTAGCTGTCTTTGGGAGTGGTGGTGATTCTGTTCCTGAATGTTTACACCTGCTATGTACTAGGGCATGGAAGAGTTCATTTCAAAAATTAGGATTAATGGGTTGAATGTCTTAAGTTTATATAAACACTATATAAAGTGTATTGGACAATTTTAGTTGCTTTTTGTCCATTATTTCCTCTTTTTCAGTCCATTTACTTAGTTTCCTTAAGAGTTTTGTCCAATACCCATTTCTGAAATACAAATATTAGTTTCCGTTTTTCTTTTTAGACTCTCCTAAATAAGAAGCCTGATTTCATATGAAAGGTTTTTTTGCAAAGGTAAGAATGGAAAACCATTCTCTTCATTGACGTATGTGTATGCATTGCTTTAGGATAACTTGAACTTCTTCAGTTCAAGAAACAAGATTTTATTTATATTGATTTAAGGAAAAGCTTAGGGGGTTACATTTGCATATTTAATGTAGTTAGAATTTCAGTTATTTGCATTAGCAATGGCTTCACCTCCAATATTAATAAGGCAGGTGCTTTTGTATAAATAAAAAATGAAAAAAAAAGAGCAAAAAAGTAAAGAGATTAGTGCCACAGGTTAATTTTTGTATAAAGGTAATGACTTCCAGCCGTCACAGTAACACTCAATATTCCCTTAGTGATACCTCGAGTCAGGAAAGAAATTAACTTCTGTATATTAAGTTAGCAGTGGCAAACAAAATTGAAGATGAAAAGAAAATGAAGAGGCAAGGAAAAAGGCTCAGCTCCTCAACAGTGCCACAAAGAGTACTCAAATCTAATTTCAAGATTTGGTTACTTCCTTTAATACCTGACAAGTGAAAAATGCTATGGCAGCCCTGGGCCATATCCAAATCCATTCAAAGCTTGTAGGATCTTAGGCCTTTTATTAGTGGGTTTTGTTTTTTTGGTTTTTTTTTTTGTTTTTATGGTATTTGGAGGTTTTTTTTGTTTGTTTTGGTTTGGTTTTGGGTTTTTTGGCTCCGTTTTTCATTTAGTTTTTCCAGAAAAAAAGAGGCAAAATAGGCCTACTGAAGGCACATCAGGATATTCCAGCATATGAAGATCTGCCTTACTTAATACATCCTTTTGTAAAATGGTGTTTCATTCAGTGATGTAGATTAAAGCTACACCTGTGTGGAACTACCTGAAGTCTTTTCCATTAATGCAATTTCAAGTGCCCACTCAGGAGGAAAGCCTGCAGGTGTTCAATATTTCACCTCTCTCCCTGTGGTGTGTTTTTGCACCCAGGAGAAGCCAAAAGAAGATGAGGACTGGATATGTTTTCCCAGCAATGCCTTGGAGCTTTTCTCCCGTGGAGCTAGAGTGGACTTGAGGAAGCTGTCTGATCTCCAGTAATACAGTGACTGTTTTTCCCTTCTTTGGAAGGAGAGCAACTCTGTTAGGGCATAGGAAGGAAGCCAAAAAGTCAAATTGGCTGAGAACAAATAATGAAATTAGCTAGTGCTGCTTCCCTGAGAGAGCTAATAAATGGGGCAGAAAATTTAACAAAAAACACAAATTAAGATGGGGTTGTTAAGCTTTTTTTTTAACACTCGGTGTGTGTAATATATATATATATATATTTCTATTTCTCTCTATATATAAAATATATTTTTTTACCCTGCCATTATAATTTAAAAACAGTTGTGTGCTTTTGGAGTTTCTGGCTCTTGCCACTGCAGATTATTTTCCTAAATTGTTAAGACACACACAAAAATATGAAGAGCTTGGCATTGTTCTTTAAATGGGCAGGATCTTGTAAAGAATTAATTTCTGTTGTAATACAGTTAATTCTATTTCTGTCATGTTCAAATCTGCTCTGACCAGGAATATTGAATTAGAGCTGGCCATGGGTGTTAGGAGTATCCACAGATACCTTTGCTTGTGTTGAAGAAAGGAAAGAAGACCTGAGGGTGGATGGTCCTGTCTGTGTTTGTGTTTCCTGGAGAGGAGCTGTCCTGTGCCCAGCTGGCTGAAGAGGAGGACCTGGCATGATGAGTTAAGCAAGGTGCTTGTCCTTGGCAGGAGCATCTTGCTAAACAAAAACCTGTTGTCGCTTATGTACTGTGGCTTAGCAAAACAGAACGGAATGGCCCAGAGGAGTGGATGGACCCAGCCGGCTAAGCACCCAGCATCAAAGTCCTGCTGTGTAATTTGAGGCAGCCAAAGTTGGTGGCTGCCATTGGCTATGCAGGGGCTGAGGGCAGAAGGTGCAAGAGAAAGCAGGTGTTGCATGCACTTGGGCTTCCACAGGTCAAACCTTAAAAAACTGTTGCTGCTGAGCACGTGGCGTACTTCATGTGAATTGTGCTACTGTATGCTTGGCTCTTGGGACCGATTGCTATGTAAATGCAAATTATTTAATTAACATTATTGTTTCCGTTTGCCATAATATGATTTTTATGAGCATTTCTAGATTAAAGTTCACTTTAGAAACATAGCAATTGCTTCCAAATTGCTTGGCTGTGCACTGCATGTTAAACCCCCTTAATGCAGTAAGGAATCCTTATCATTCCTTAAGCATCAGATGAGCAGCTAGAAGAAAAAATAGAAAAGATGGGTAAATATAACACTTCAGATAGCATAACGAAAGCCCTTTTTGTTTTGGCATGGCAGAAGCAGTAATTCATTAAAGGTAGCAGGACAAAAAAATATTCAGAGAAGAAACTTGTGTCCTCTGGTCTTTAAATCATAAACAGAGTTTTAGCTGAATTTCTT